>NC_081405.1:270859081-271159081 GCF_030272615.1 Cryptomeria japonica
ACCGGTAAAACACAGTATGGCTGTAACAGACATAAACCGGTAACATCTAGATCATCTCCAAACCTAATAACTCATAGCAACTTCACCCATATGCTTAAGCAAGTAACATCAGAAATACTTATGACCATTGGAACAGCTTGCATTACCGCTTAACAGAAAACACTAAAGCATCACATGAAAAAGAATCACACATAACAGTCATTTTTCACGTGGAAACCCAACTGGGAAAAACCACGGTGGGAATGAATACCCACAAGTTGTTCTTGAACTCTTCTGAAGTTCACTCTATTAGGAGCCTAGTCCGGTTAAAGACTTTACAATAGGTTCTGCTAGGAACCGATCTTGCTAGGGATCACTCAGTTAAGGAATGGCTAAATACCCGGTTAAAGGTTGAAACCCTGTTAAACGTTACCTTGTTAGAGAATTTAAAGAACTCAATGATTTTGAGTCACCATGTTGAAGGATTTACAAAAAGCCTGTTAAAGCTACCCGGTTAAGGGATTTTCCAACTGCTGAAATGGTTAGAAGTCAACAGGTAATGTACTGATCTGATAACAGCACTTAATGCCAAGGCAGATCCACTTTAGTTCCTTTACCTCTGCAATCACACTCTGTAGGTCTCTACTCACTTCTCTGGTCTGGCAAGAATCAAGTATCTCTTCACTTGGATACACACACAATCATTTGCCAACCACCTCAAATGGAAATCATCATCAACCTTATAGACAACAATTAGGTCGGTAGCATAAACCCTAAACCCTAAGCATTTAGGCTTACAATACAATCGGTCCAATCCTGACAGTTCAATCACATTACATAGAGTAAAACAATCTTGAATAGATCTCAAGACATTCTGCATCGTCCGTTCTTCACTGCTTCTGGAAGCTGATAACTCATCACGCGTTCTCCACCGTTTACTGAGATTTTGCACATTCCCAAGGTGGATAGAATCAATCTTCTTCATGCAAGATCCTCAAGGAGATTCTTCACACGCACAAGGCTGACGTGGCAACGCGATCTTATCTTCATTTCAATGCTAACTCATCACAGGATGTCGTTAGTTGAATCACACAGACTTGGAATGCATCAATCGGAAACCCTGAAGCTGAGACTACCAACCGGTAGTCATATCAAATGAAACCCCGATACAAACTTTGCACATACTGGTTCACATTCCAACATACTGCTTCACTTTCTGCATATACCGATTCATACCATCATACTGGTTCACACTTCAACATACCGCTTCACTTGAATCATCATACCGGTTCACTTGCCAGTTCGCTTACTTCAATATACCGGTTCACTTTAGCATATTGACATCAATGACAACATACAATGACAACTTATCATCAAACTCTACACATATCCAAACAATCTCCCCCTTTGGCATTGATGGCAATACACAAAGATATCTTTACATCTTCACATCTTCTCCCCAATTTCTTCCATATTATATGTCTTCAATACTACAGATATCTTCTCTGCTCCACATCTTCTCCCCCTTTGACAACAATGCCAAAGTGGAGGCATAAACATCCATGATCTACTATGCTGCTCCCCCTGAGGAGTAGCATCCTTCAACACATCAATCCTGAAAAGATTTGACAATGCAATACCTGACTGATGTGGAGCACATACCTTTAGTTCACCTCTTGAAGGGGCAGCACCCCTAATTCACCTCTTAAATAGGTAAATGTAGCCTTCGGTAGAGGCTTGGTGAATATATCTGCTAACTGCTCCTTACTGGAAACATGTTCCAATACAATCTCTTTGTTCTGAACTTTCTCCCTCAAGAAATGATACTTGAGCTCGAAGTGCTTGGTTCTAGCATGCAATACCGGATTCTTGGAAATATTAATTGCACTTGTGTTATCACAAAATATACTCACCGGTTCAGATACAGGGACTTTGAAACCACTTAATACATGCTTCATCCAAATTGTCTGAGTGCAGTTCATAAATGTTGTTACATATTATGCTTTTGTTGTGGACTGAGAGATACAACTCTACTTCTTGCTCATCCATGAGACTAGTCTACCACAAAGAAAGAATGCACCACCGGTTGTGCTCTTCCGGTCGTCCACATTACCAGCCCAATCGACATCGGTAAACACTTTGAGATTGAAATCATTACTGTATGGATACCACAATCCATAATCTATAGTTCCCTTCAAATATCTAAGAATCCGCTTGACTGCTACCAAGTGGGATTCTCTTGGACTTTTCTGAAAACGTGTAGCAATGCCCACTGCATGTGCAATGTCCGGTCTGCTGTGTACTACATAGTGCAACTTACCAATCATTGACCTGTAATCTTTCTCATTCACCAACACTGAGTCATCTTCTTTTGACAATTTACAACCGGTCATCATGCTTTCTTCCATGCCAAAGGTCTTCAACACCTCCTTGACATACTTGGACTGAGTGATAAAGATACCATCTTTCATTTGTTGAATTTGTAGTCCAATGAAGAACTTAATCTCACCAATTAGTGACATCTCGAATTCCTTCTTCATTTCATCTGCAAACGCATGACTCATCTTGTCATCTCCTCCAAAAATTGTCATCAAGAAACACTTCACAGATCAAAATCTGATCTCCTTCTGACTTCAGATAGATATTGCTATCTTCACTTGTTCTTTCAAATCCAATCTTCACAAGATGGGAGTGTAAACGTTCATACCATGCTCTAGGTGCTTGCTTCAATCCATACAAGGCTTTATGTAGCCTACACACCATATCACTGTCTTCTGATAGGGCAAACCCATCTGGTTGCTCTATATATACTTCCTCTTCAAGTATTCCATTCAGGAATGCAGATTTCACATCCATCTGATACACTTTGAATCCCTTGAAGGTTGCATATGCAAGTAGCATTCAAACTCCTTCCAATCTAGCTACTGAAGCAAAGGTTTCTCCATAGTCTTCTCCTTCTTCTTGAGCATATCCTTTACATGCCAATCTTGCTTTGTTTCTTACCATTGTGCCATCTTCATTCAGCTTGTTTCTGAAAACCTATTTGGTGCCAATAACATTTTTGTGCTCCGATCTGGGTACCAAAGATCATGTACCATTCTTTTCTATCTAGTCAAGTTCCTCTTCCATAGCCTTAATCCAATCTTCATCTTTGTGTGCCTCTTTAAATGTTTTGGGCTCAACTTCAGAAATCATGCAAGAGTTCTCTCTGACCTTTCTTCTTGTTAGTATTCTTGCATCCTTATCTCCTATGATCTGCTTTGGATCATGATGCAGCTTTACATACCTAGGAATGATCTTAACTAATTCTTGTTGCTTTTCCTCTTCATCTTCATCATCATCTACATCAGCACCTAGTGGTGTAGGAGCACTGTTACTAGTACTTGGTTGTTTTGTAACCGGTTCCCAAAAGGTTACACCCGGTTCATCTAATGCTCGCTCACTGTCGGTTTCCTCAGGTTTCTCAGAGGTTTCATCAACTCTAACATTGATACTTTCAACAATTCTCTGAGTCCTATTGTTAAAACACTTGAGAGCTTTGCTCTTGGTGGAATACCCTAGGAATATTCCCTCATCACATTTTGCATCAAACTTGCTCTGGTGTTCACTTCTCTTGATATAACACTTGCTACCAAACACTCTAAAGTAGCTTACCACTGGTGTCTTACCAGTCCAATACTCATAAGGAGTTTTATCCTTACCTTTCTTGATGACTACCCGGTTCATAGTGTAGACTGCAGTGCTCACCGCTTCTCTCCAAAAGGTGTGAGCAACCTTCCCTTGAATCAGCATCGTTCTGGCTGCTTCAACTACAGTCCGGTTATTCCTTTCTGCTAGACCATTCTGTTGTGGAGTCTAGGGGGCAGACAGCTGCCTCTTGATGCCATTCTCTTCACAGTACTTATTGAATTCACCGGAAGTGAACTCACCTCCTTGGTCGGTTCTAAGGCATTTAATCCTCTTACCACTTTCCTTTTCAACTAGTGCTCTGAAGGCTTTAAACTTTCCAAAGGCTTCAGACTTATCTTTCAAGAATGTGACCCACATCATTCTTGAGCAATCATCAGTAAGAATCATAAAGTACCTATCTCCCTGAACACTCCTAGTTTTCATAGGACCACACAAATCAGTATGCACAAGATCAAGTAAATTATCTGCTGTAAAAGATTTACCTTTAAAGGTTGAGGAAGACATTTTCACCAGTTGACATTCTCTGCACAAAGGATTCTCCGGTTTGTTCAACACAGGCAATCCTCTAACTACCTTGATCTTATTGGCCTTCACAATATTATCAAAATTTACATGGCAGAGTCTCCTATGCCATATCCAATTGTCATCAAACTTAGCCATTAGACATTGACTGATACTTGCATTTAACTGAAATAAGTTATCTTTGGTCTGCATACCGGTGGCCATCAGTTCAACATTCTTTCCTTTTATTTTGCACACTCCATCTCTGAATTCGAGAGTGAGTCCTTTATCATTCAGCTGAGCAACACTCAAAAGGTTATGCCTGAGACCTTCTACCCAATACACATTACCAGCACTGCTTTTTCCATTTAGAGAGATGGACCCTTTGCCTTTTACCATACATGGTGCATCATTACCAAAACGGACTACACCTCCATCATACTCTTCCAGAGACAGAAACTTTCTCCGGTCACCAGTCATGTGGTGAGAACATACACTATCAATAATCCATTCATTAGAATTATCAAAGTAGGAGACAAGATCCTTCTTGTCTGACACGTCTTCCTTAACGGCTACAAATACTATGTCTTCACTTTCTTCATCTTCTGATTCATCATCAAGGACACCTTCATCGACTGCAACAAGACAGTTTCTCCTATTTCCTCCTTTGAACTTTTTAAACTTCTTCAGTTTGTCCTTATTGTCACTGTTAGGATAGTTGACAGCAATGTGTCCTATCCTATTGCAAGAAAAACATTTCAAAGGGAGCTTACCCCTGTATTTTCCAGTTCCCTTAGGAAGTCTCTTGGCAAGAAGAGCTTCAAACTCCATTAGGATCTCCTCATCATCCATATCTCTGCTTTGTCTAGGTTCACAGCTGGTACCAACTTCTTTTCCCTTTCTAGATGGTGTAGCAGATGCGCTAAAGGCTAATTCAGTCTTCTAAACACTACCATCATAACTGTTTAGCTCATATGCAGTCAACTTAGCAATGATGGAATCTAGAGATACCTTTGTCTTGTCAATAGATCTCAACTCCTGAATAGAGGCAACCCTTATTGCATAGACGGGTAATAAGGATCTCAAAACTTTGCTAACGACGGTGGAATCATCTATTGTATCTCCTGCACTCTTGATGTCTCCAACAACAGTTTAATTCTTATCCCATATTGTTGAATGCTTTCTCCTTCAACCATCCGCATGTCTTCAAATTTTCCACTAAGGCTCTCTTCCTTAGCTTAATTCACATGATCATCACCGCCATAGATATTTTCCAGAGTATCCCATACATCTTTGGGATTGTCTTTGTCCTGAACATCGATAAACTCAATATGAGGTAAACTGTTGATAAGAGCTTCCATAACTTGCCCATTCTCCCGAATTTCTCTTCTTTGATTATCGGTGAGAGTACCGTTAGGGACAACATAAGTATTCTCAACATAGTTCCAATGTTGAGCACCCATGCTTTTAATGTAGATCTTCATTATGTCCTTCCATATCTTAAAATTATCTCTGTTGAACTTAAGACCTTCCCTCTTCATCATTAGAATAGGATCTTTTCCTCAAGCGGTTAAGCTTAAAACATGGAGGACTTGGAGGACCGCTCTAATACCAATTGATGAATATGATGAACAATAAATACCAAACAGATACTGAGGGGGGGGGGGGGGGGGGGGGTGAATCAGTATGAACAAAAACTTTTTCAACAACTTAAACTGCAAAGACTACACAAACTGGTAAACAGTATCACCTATCTAAAACAAAGACAATACCGGTAAAACACAGTATGACTGTAACAGACATAAACCGGTAACATCTAGATCATCTCCAAACCTAATAACTCATAGCAACTTCACCCATATGCTTAAGCAAGTAACATCAGAAATACTTATGACCATTAGAACATTTTGCAATACCGCTTAACAGAAAACACTAAAGCATCACACATAACACAGTCATTTTTCACATGGAAACCCAACTGGGAAAAACCACAGTGGGGATGAATACCCACAAGTTGTTCTTGAACTCTTCTGAAGTTCGCTCTGTTAGGAGCCTAGTCCGGTTAAAGACTTTACAACAGGTTTTGCTAGGAACCGATCCTGCTAGGGATCACCCGGTTAAGGAATGGCTAACTACCCGGTTAAAGGTTGAAACCCTGTTAAAGGTTACCTTGTTAGAGGATTTGAAGAACTCAATGATTTTGAGTCACCCTGTTAAAGGATTTACAAAAGGCCTGTTAAAGCTACCCAGTTAAGGGATTTTCCAACTGCTGAAATGGTTAGAAGTCAATAGGTAATACACTGATCTGATAACAGCACTTAATGCCAAGGCAGATCCACTTTAGTTCCTTTACCTCTGCAATCACACCCTGCAAGTCTCTACTCACTTCTCTGGTCTGGCAAGAATCAAGTATCTCTTCACTTGAATACACACACAATCATTTGCCAACCACCTCAAATGGAAATCATCATCGACCTTATAGACAACAATTAGGTCGGTAGCATAAACCCTAAACCCTAAGCATTTAGGCTTACAATACAATCGGTCCAATCCTGACCGTTCAATCACATTACATAGAGAGTAAAACAATCTTGAACAGATCTCAAGACGTTTTGCATCATCCGTTCTTCACTACTTCTAGAAGCTGATAACTCATCACATGTTCTCCACCGTTTACTGAGATTTTGCACATTCCCGAGGTGGATAGAATCAATCTTCTTCATGCAAGATCCTCAAGGAGATTCTTCACGCACACAAGGTTGACGTGGCAACGCGATCTTATCTTCATTTCAATGCTAACTCATCACAGGATGTCGTTGGTTGAATCACACAGACTTGGAATGCATCAATCGGAAACCCTGAAGCGGAGACTACCAATCGGTAGTCATATCAAATGAAACCCTGATACAAACTTTGCACATATCAGTTCACATTCCAACATACCGCTTCACTTTCTGCATATACCGGTTCATACCATCATACCGGTTCACACTTCAACATACCGCTTCACTTGAATCATCATACTGGTTCACTTGCTAGTTCGCTTACTTCAATATACCGGTTCACTTCAGCATATTGACATCAATGACAACTTATCATCAAACTCTACACATATGCCAACATCGGCTTCCTCCCAATGCTTACCGCTAATAACATGGGATTAGTGGCTAGGTTGCCAGGTGACATCACCATCGATTCCTTTTGTGGCTTAGATTGCTCCTGGCCGACTATGTCGTCACCGACTATATTGGTGATGGCCATTTCTAATCATAGCATGGTTTGTAGAAGGTTGGTTACTCGTACGAGTATTGTAGTTTAAAACACCTATCTCAATATGTTCTTCTCAGACTCCAACCATATCGGAGTACTAGCAGTGGCAGTTTCATTACAAGCTCTTCTTTTCTCTGCCATTGCCCATTCCATGTCGACTTTGGCTTCCCAAAGTCTTTCCTTCTCCGTCCAAGCGTCTAGATATATTGCTTTCTTTGTTTGCAACCTGGTGATCACCAATACTTCCTTATCTAGCTCTTCCATGGCCAACATGTTTACCCCTTTTTATTTCGCATAGTTGGTGTCTTTGTGGTTTTCAAGTCCACACCACTTGCACAATAGGCTCGTATTGTTTTGACCGCTTTGGCACTCCCTAGCAAAGTGACCCCATTCATTACATTTTCGGCGCTATATCATGGGTCTCCCCTTTACATCATATTGTATCCTGCTCCTTGATTCACTGTTGTTGTTATTATTATTATAGTGGTTTCCTCACCTATTGTTATGCTTCTACTAGGCGATGCGTTAGAATTAGCAGGTGGCTTAGGTGGTGTGGTCAGAGGGGTTGCTTTTTCCCTTTGGGCAAAGAGCACTTGTGTGCTTCCTATCTTTAGGTTGCACGGGCATTCCTTGATGGAATGTCACAAAACAGTTTCTTTGGACAGGTCATTTTTGTGTGACCTTCTACCTTATAGTCAATGCACCACATGTCTTTACTTTCTTTCATCATTCGTACAATATCATGTCTGAAGGCTTGTACGGTTTTGGACTCGCCATCACTGCCACTATCCTCTATACTTTCATCATCACCAATTTTTTTCTTTCCCCTCAATGTTTTTCTTTTGCTTTCAATGTATGTCACTCAATTGTAAGCATCAATGTACGAGGACGAGAGTACCACCTTCATTTTTCTCGTTAGTGAGGGAGCTAGTCCCTCGATGAACCATCATTTCTTCAATCCGTTAGCTGGTTAGTTCTCCATTATGCCTAACACCTCCTTGAGCCTACGATTGTAAGCTCTCACATTCTCATGTTTTCCTTGTTTGGTATTACAGGTTTCTGCGACAATTTCATTGTCATCCCGCAAGAGTTTAAATTCCTCCTAGAATGCCTTCTTCAAGCTATCCCATGAATTTGAATGTTTCTCTTCCAGCTCTAAAAACTAGTTGATCTCCACTCCCCTTAATGTTGCAGGGAATGACCTCAACCAATAGTCTTTGTCATCTTGGCCGCTTGCCATCCATATGGTTTCACATGTCTTGCAGTGTCTTATAGATTCCTTCAATCCATTACCGGTGGACTTGGGAAGTTTCTGCTTGTCCACAATTGGACTCGTCGGGGAGGTCACCATCGTCCTCAAACGATGTTTATCATGTACCCAAGACAAGATTGGATTGCTTCGCTCTCGACGTTCCAATGCTTCACTTGCACTGTCGGCCACATGCGAGCCCTCTACACATCCACTGTCTGTGTCCTCTGCACCTTGGCTAACTCCCTCGTTCCTAGACTCCCTCCTCCCTAAGGTCTTTGGCTTAAGCCCCCCTATTCTCAATCCCTCTACTATAGATAAGTCCTGAATATGGTGTAGGTTGTTTTCAAGTATTTCGGAAACCTTGTCCCCAAGGTTCCATCCTTCCTCTTCTTCAACACATACAGATTGTATGAATGAGCTACTTCCACTTTCTGTGGACTCACTCCCGGAGTCTCCGTCCAACGCTAACTGTATGGACTAGTTGGCCACTTGGTCAACAAGGTCCTCGCCTACCTCATTAGGGAGTCGTAGCTTCCTGAATCCTAGCAACTTCTTGCCACTCGTTCCACAAACGAGGTGTTTGCCTCTACATAATATATCCCAACAATGGCTTCAACTAACACTTTTGCTTCTACTTCTTGTAGGGCTTTGACACTTCAACGATTCTCTGTAATCACTGTCGTTTGTCACTATGTTCCTTGATCCAGAGAGATATTCTCATTGATCTCTCTCACTCCTCCCAAGTGTTCGCAATACTTTTTCTTTCCTTGTTTGTTCGTAGGGACATTAATTGCCAAGAATACGACCTATGCTCGTATCCCGCTCTTCTTCCTCCCTACGGTTTCTCTCGTACCATTGCAGTATCTGTTGCTGACACTACTCTCGATTTTTGTCCTCGTGCAGGTCTTCGAGAGCAATGAGGTTATCTGCCAACAACCTTGGTAGTCTAGAAAGGAGATGATCAACGACGTTGTTCACTGTAGGCTGTCCTGTAGAATGCTCTCAAGGACCTCGTTTTCACGACGTTTTCACAAGCCTCCCGTTGAACATACCGGTTGATAGATAATTCCAATAAGTATACCAAATCCTTTGCCAATTCGTCGTGCTTTGGGTCATCCTCTTCCTCAAATGAATCTGATCATTTAATCAGTTGACCACTAACTCCACCATCTTGTCAATCACCATTCTCAATCACTTAGATCTCCAGGTTCGAAACGGCAACGACACCAAAATGTTTACTCCTGAAAGGAATTTACTTGATTACGCAGAGTAAACAAGATATGAAAACATACCATCCATATACCAGAGAAAAGTAATCAACACCAAAACATGGCAGAAAGATATGTTCTTTTATTACAGTGTAATGTGTATACAATCATGAATGTTTCTTGATACAACAATGAAAGTATATATAGTGTCTGGCAGTTGGTTAAGACTGCCAACCGTTGACAACTACCAGCAACCTCTCGAGAACAAAAGTAATTACACTGCCAATTACAATACTAGCAAATTATTCACGACTACGGCATAACTGCAGCCTACACTTCTCATATGTGACTTATAATATTTAATTGTATTAAATAATTAAATATTAAATAGAGCCATCTTTATGATTTAATTTATTAAGGCAACTTTATAATAATTAATGTAATTAATTTATTCCCTTATAATTTCTTGCATAAACCAATGGGAATAAAAATACGCCAAACATCCCTGTTGGAGAATCACCCAGAAAAAGAGGACATTACAAAATAGGCCTCAAAAGGTGTGTCTAGATGGCAAATTGAGGACTAGAGAGATTTGAGTCAACATAAATCTCAGTTGCTTCTTCACATTCTTCATGAGGACTAAAAGAATTAATTTTCGTTGGATAGAGTTGATGTTAGCCAGATGTGATCAGTGTTGTCTATTTTTTCTATATCTCATTAATTGGTTCTGTAGGAGCCCTTGGTGGATCCTCCTACTGTTGATTATGATGGCTATGGCTATCTGGATATCTTTATGGTACTCTTTTATTTCAGTCTTTTATTGATACATTTTTTAATTTTGTGCCCTCAAAAGAAAATATTTTCTCCATTGACCATAAACTACCTTGCACAGGCAGAAATAGAGTTACAGACCACTTCAAATCCAAGCCAAATGAAACTTGAATAAAATATGAGTTAACCATTACCACCCTCCTAACCACTCTTGTAGTGCTGCTTCTCAGACTAAGGAAATTTGGCACGTTTGGAAAATTTTAACTGAGCTTAGCCATACTCATCTTGTTGCATTCCTGGTGAAAATGTAAGTGCCTCAGTGAGCTTAGAGTCTCCCAAAGCATGCCTGATACCTATTTCTGAAACTCGATACAGAACAAATTGGTTAAATTTTGACTTCTAGTGGGAGATTCACATAGATTTATTTCAAGCAGTTGAAGATGACCTAACCTACCACGGGAGAGAGATTAAACTCAAAAAAATTGAAAAACTGCCCAGATTAAGTCCAAGAGCAGAAAGGAAATTGCATGAACCTGTTCAGCCATTAGTGCACTGAGAATTCAACCAAATATATTATTACTGAAAATTTGAGACTGTTGTTAGGAACATATTTTGAGTCTTGACTCTTGACCATTTCTTTAATCAAAATGACCAGAAATTGGTATGAAGTGGCCATATATGGTTCAATTATCATTAATTGTATGTTGCAGTGTGTGTCATAAAGCTCAGATCTGGCCATGATTGCATTGCAAATATATTCATTTCTACATGTTGTCAATGTCAATCAAGAGAATCACGTACCTTGTCTACTTTTGGCTCCTTTGTTCCTCCACCTACATCATTCAGGAAAGTTAAACAACTTTAAAGTATGAACAAGAAAACTTCATATTTTCTGAGACTTAAAGATAATGCATTTCAGGATAATAAGTATAAATCACTTTCTAAATTCACAAGCGTTTACCTAATATCTCACTAAAACTTCCAAAAAGAGCGAAGTTTTAGCTTTTAACTATTCTACCCTAAGACATCAAATTGACATTTCAAAGCAAGAAAGCTAGAGGTTAAACTCTATCAAGGTTTACTCCAGAAATATTTTCTTCATACGAATCTTGCATATGCAGGAAGGGAAATGTCTAGCAAAGTGCCCATATTGCTGACAATGCCTGAATTTAAAAGGGACATTTCCATAATCTAGCAGTCATTCATAGACTGTTCCTGCAAGATCCAAAAGGGGTCTGTCTAACAAGGATTTATGGACTTAAACATTTATAATAATTCAGGCATAATTCACTATCAATTACTGAAGTGTTAGTTCAAAGGCCACTTTGTATCCTATTGCATTTGCTATTCTTGTTATAGTAGCATCACCCCGGAATCAGACTGCAAGGAAGTGTACATATACCCAAACCAGAACTGTGCTTGGTGTGAGTATAGAATCAATTTACAAAGCCAAAGAAGATTGGGAAATAATAGAGTTGGGAACAGGGGTAAATAATAGTGCGTGGGAAAGTCAATAGAAATTTGGAGATGAAATGAAATTGAGAAAAAGGAAGCACAAAGAATTTTGACAGCATACCGGTAAAAGATTATTCTTGTATTGAGTTAGAGAGGACGAGCAGAAGACAACATCTAGCGAAACAAAAAAGATGACAAATAATTTTTTGGCTGACGCAAACTCTGTAGCAGCAATCAAGCAAACAGCCCTGGTGAAAAAAATCAAAGATCAAGAACAAATACACCACACCAACTACCATGTCAAATGCTAGAATTAATAGCTTAAATGTTGGGTAGAAATACTAAGACAGAGAACAACCTATTTATACTTGAATGAGTGTTGAAGAAGCCATGGAAGCGTACACTTGAGAATTAAAATATCTGACTTTGTACAGATTCTTAGGGACGGTGAAGTAAAATGGTACATGCAAGTGAGTTCAAATCATTCTTTGACATATTCAGAAATGGAGAAAGCACTCAAGAATGATTATAGCTTTGTCCCAAGGTACTGACAGAGAGCATGAGCAAGAGAAGAAATTAATTGAGGAAGAACCTGTGAAGAATTATTATAAAAGATATAAAACACTGCTATGGAAGTTACAGGAACCAATAAGTGAGAAGCAGAGATTTGAGTGGTTTATTCCAGGGTTGTTACTATACCTTAAAGCATCAATAATTGGAAAGTTATTTGCTAGAATTGCAAAATCGATTAAGTTTGCTTCATGATTATAAGGGCAATCATAGAGAAGGGAGAATGATTCAGTATTCAAAGAAGAATTTCATAGAATGCCGCCAGAGCTGGTAAAACTGAAGTTGAAACGAGAGTTACTGGCAATGGGAGAACTAGGAACACATTGTACAACATAAAATGTAATAGGAAGGCCAAAAATATGATGTACCATATGATGTAGAAAAGATCACAGAAGGACAAAGTGTTCTTGTCAAGAAATGACTGGAAGAGTTGCAATAGTGTGAATGCTGAAACAGCAAGAAATGACACCCAAGCAGCCTATATACAATGAAAGAGTGTGTTGTGGAATTCGTAAGTGTGGGACCAATATCCACAAACCTTATGTGCCCTCAAGGAAGTGGAGCCTCATACAACACAGTTAATGTCTTCTTGAATATATGATTCCTATAACCACTAGTGTTCAAAGAAGGATGTGACGAAGGAGTTGAAGAGCTAAGAGGAAGGGTGTCAAGAACCACCCAAATACTCAACTTAATTAAACGCTTAACTTCAATTGCTCTATGCTCATTGTTCATGGTGTTGATGTGCAAAGTGATATGAAAATCATTTGCTTACCCTTAAGAAATTGCACCATCTTTGTGAAGTTGTTTCCTCATGGCAAAGCAAAACTTGGTTTGGTTTCATCAAGTCAACAATCATTTCTTGCATCCATAGGTGTTAGCTTAGATTTCTTAACCTTATATCCCTTTTGTCTTTTATTTTTCAAAGTTAGTTAAGTGCTCTACGTTCCAGCAAAATGTAAGTCCCTTTGTGTTCGCACATATCACATATACACTGAGTCTATCCAAAATTGAAGCCGATTGTTTGCATTGTGTCATGTCCCCACTCTAGCTCAGTCTAGTAGAGACATGTGAGTCAGCTTATTATGGGGTCTTGTAGGCTGACAGGGTTGGACAGAGACCCGGTATGGTTATTCAGTGTTGGAGACTTGGTGTTCTAGCAGTTATTGATCAGTTGGGAGACATTCCTTGTTTTTAGGAGGCAGTTCCTACTTTTTAGGAGGTTTGATCATGCCCAAGGTTGGGTCTCCATGAGATGCCTCTTTGGGTTCAGTTTCAGAGAGATTGGGCTTGTTTCCTAAATTTTAGGAGCATCCCTAGATTTTAGGGATGAGACTACCAGTGAATCCTTGATTTCCGACTTCAGTCACAGACAGGTGACAGGATGATTTTAGGGTTTGAAATGTCAGTTGGGCATTTTATGGCTATTTGGGTTATATTTTTAATATTTCCTAAGTTAGCGTTTAATAATTAAATAAGGCTAAGTTGTTAGCCATTTTGGAGTAATAAGGGGATTTTTGGCCTCATCTGGATGCGCACCCTATTGTGTGATAGCTCGTTGGAAAGATCTTGAAATTCTTTAAATCTTTCTCTTTGGTCTCAGGGCAATTCAGTGAGCGGATTTCTGTCTATGAGGAAAAAGGTCATTTTCTAGTAACATGACCACTTTAAAATAAGAAATTATAACATTTCCACTAGACCATGCCACTTGGAGACAATTAGGGTTCGATTTGCAATTGAGAGGGGTTATAAGGGGATAGGAGCTTCATTCTATCATCATCTTTTGCATATTTGACAACTTGTATGAATTTGCTCTGGAGAGCGATTTCTAGACTGGGACGCAAACCCCAGGATTAGGATTGGCTGGGACGTAGCCCTCAGCAATCTTTGGCACCGGACTTATAAGGCATTGTGTGTGGTGATTAAGGACAGAGGCATCAATTCTCAGTAGGGTTTCAGCGTGGCCTACCATCTTTCCAGTGGAGACGTGGTTCATTGCAGCTGGAGGAATGCCATTTGCAGCAAATACACCACGTGGTGTATAGGGTATTGCTTGTATTCACTTCCAGTGTATGTGGGGTTGGAGAACATTCTTCATCTTCCAGTTTGACTTTGAATTTGTATGAGAGCTTGGGAAATACATTGGATTCATTGTTTGGCTTTGTAATTCAGACAAATCTGCCTGGTACGATTTGCAATAATTCTGACTTTTGCTGTATACCTCATTTATTTCAGTATTGCTTCATATTTGCTGTTATCTATTCCTTCCTATGCTATTAAACAATCAAAAACACAAAAAGAAACAACCCTTTCTGCACTTCTGTCTAGTTCTGTAAGGAAAACTTAAATAAACAGGAAAACAAAATTAAAAATAAAAAAATTACAGCAGGTTAACAGCAAAGATCTATCAGGGATCTTTCACATTGTAAACCTTGGAGTTGCCTTATTTGATCACATTGTTTAGCATATGAGGTTTCTTTGTTCAAGAGAGGATAGAATACTTAGTATTTTATTCTGTATTTGAGGTGTCCTAAAAAACACATCAACAAGTGGCAAGGTAAAAACTAAGAACAATGCATGGGAATAAATACACCTAGATGCAAGAGAATGTCGATGCACATGGAAAAGATGGTCAATTCCCTTAATTGCATGACCGAGAGTAAATGAATCAGATGAGAACAAAAATTACATGGCTAGGAAATCCAAGAGAAAGAAAAGATTTAGGGCATAGAAAGATCTAAGATGAAATCAAATAAGTTAATGAACCACCAACCTGATCAATGAAATCCCAAGAACAAAGGACTCAGAAACAATATAAGTACAAGATAGGTTCAGAATCGAAGATTGTTGATTCTATGACACGTGTAAAAAGGGTGTCAAAGATATAAGCATGGAGAAAAGGATAAAGGAGAGGCTAGTGAAGGCTCAACCTAGTTATGTGCTGAGATAGTTGCCCAAATTCAAGAAGTGCAAGGTCAAGTCCATATTTGCAAGCATGTCTTGTAATATTAAGCTGGTCTGACTAGTCCCTATGTTGTGTAGTCTATGTATTGCACTAAAGAGCATAAGCATTACAAGGATGTCTCCACAATTAATACCCTAGGTCAGGAGTTGATTAGCCATGAGGCCACAATGTGCTATATAGCCACCCATTAATGGAGAGAAAAGCTTCATGGTCATTGCTATGGTGAGCGACAGTCATCTGTGTAGATTTATGGAGGCCAGACAATGGTCATTTTGTGAGAGTGGAATGATAGCTATGCTAGTTGTAGCTAGGTAGTGTTGCCGTGTTGAGCTGTTTCACTTGTTCACTTGTGCTATCAGGCTCATTGGAGCGGTTCTATCCCTCCTTGTATGTAAACATGAGTCTAGGTGAGTCAATATATTGGGTTCTAAAGGAGGAATTAGACTAGGTTATCTAGTGGATTGTATGTGTGATGGTCAACTATGTATAATGTACAAAATATAATGCACAAACCAAAGTCAAGACTTGATAAGAAGTTGATCTAGAAAAGACCAACCAGTAAGAACTATGCACCTTACTATCACCCTTGTGAAATTATATACCCCGCTATGAGGGTGGCCTGGTGGAAGAACAAACTAGATGCTTAGGTTGTCCCTAGAAGCTTAGCAACCCTAATCTTGTGATGACAGAAATCTAGAGAAATTTAACACCGAATTAAAAAAATTAACTTCATCTTGATTATGATTTTATATCATATGCATTACTCATAGCAAATTCCTAGACTGACCATGTTCTAATTGTCGTAGGCACAAAAGGAACTGAGCACCAAAATTGATATTAATGGTTCCCAAAGTTTGTCATATGGTAATCCAATCAAGAGATGAAATGGATGATCTTCAAAATATTATACAAAATGAGCATTGTTGGTCTATAGGACAAGAATAATAAGTGTAATAAGTTAATAACTAAATACTTTAGACATAAAATTAAGGTTGAAGCCTTAGTGCTTGCATGTAATCAAAGTTGTATGTCATTCCCAAAGGAATTTGTAATGTCCCCAACTCAAATCAAGATGCTTAACAACAGTTTGGCTATCCTTTCCTTGGATTACCCAAGAGGAAGAGGACGTAGAGCATCATTGGGTAAAATATGGAGTCCTTGGCGGGTTCTAATTTCTAATTTTAAGTTGAGTGCACGTCTTTTGATGCAAATTAAGTGAACTTAAGTTATTTTTAAGTGAATTTAAGTTATTTTAAGTTGGGCACATCTTTTTAGGCAATTTTAAGTGATGCCTGGCCAAGGGACTTGCGTTGTCCCCTCTTTTATGTACTTAAGTGACTTAATTAAAACATGTGACAAAAGACAAGGTGGGCGCCCAGCTTCAAGAATTCTTATCGGTGCACATTTTATGTTTTTATGTTGGAGCCTTGGATTAAGAGGTGGACTATCAAGGGTGGAGATTGATTCATCTTTTTAGAAGTTGTTATAAAACACCCTAAGGGCTCATTTTGAGAGGATTATATGATGAAGATTTCTATTTATTGCTACTACATCTTGCCTTGAGGATTGAAACCCTTAAATATCCCTGTTTCAATGAGACATACGGTCTCTCCCTAGTCGGAAGAGTGTGTTTCGGTAGAAGAACTCAAGTTTGTGAAACCCTAGCACATTGTTTATTCTAGGTTGCAAGAATTCTTCAGGTTCGGAGGCCAGATTGAGGATAATATCAGTGCTGGAGACTCGGATCTAGCAACATTTACTGCTACAAATCATTCATTTCTGGGTTTTCTGTGGACGGCTATTAAAGGGCATCAATTTCAAACTTAGAGCTAGTAAATTTGGGAACCCAGCATCACTTTGGAAGGACGGCTAGGGTTAGAAAAATATTCTGACCCAGATCTGGACTAATTTGGTATGAGATTCGCACATTTATTTGATGGATAGGTCTGAAATTTAGTTTTGGAATTTTCTGGGCAGTCATAAGGGTTTGAATTGTTATTTTCTTGAGTTCAATAATAATTAGCATTCTATCCTTCAGTTTTAATTCTAAACTGAAATCTGACCAGAATTTTGGTTTGTAATGAAAATGTTTATATGCAAATAAATTATCATATTTATGCCCTAGATGTAAAAGATTTTTTTTGTATCAGATTTGTGACCTAGTTTGCAAAAATTATTGTATTGTTTTTAGTATCCTATTTGGGGATATTACAGTGGTATCAGAGCTGAAAGACTTGGCAATTTGCTGGGTTTTATTGCATGCATGGAAAAAGTGGTCACAGTCTGGAGAAATTCAAAGGAACAATGGCAGGTTCAGATCAGCCACCATCATCAAGTGAAGAAGAAGCAAAACGGATGTTTTCAGACATCATAAGACTGTTGAATGATAACAACCTCTATTTGAGTCAGTTGGCTCATAACACAGCAAATGGTAGTACATTGGTGCATACAAAAGAAGGAGAAGGCAACAAAACTACAGACGGTAAGGCAAATTCTACAAGCGGATCCTCACAGTCCAGACCATTTATGCCCACTTTTATACGACAAGATGAACATGCACAAGAAGAACCTATGGAGGAAAATGAGGATGCTGAAATACTAGCTAAATATCAAGCCTTGGGACCAGATTCCTAGTCAGCCATCTCTTTCAGTCACTACTTGGAAGTCACCAAACACACAAGCCCTAGACAAAATCAAAACAATCAAGGAAAACAGAATTATGGGCTGCAGAAAAAGTTGGGAAGTTTGTCTCTACCTAGTTTTGATGGATCAACTAGATGTACAGCTAGAGCCTGGGGTCAGAAATTGGACACCTACTTTGCCTTGAACCAAATGAAGGAGTGTGATGCCATAAAATTGCTACACTTCACCTTGAACGGGCTGCACATGAATGGTGGTATCACCGTTTAGTAACACAAGGACATGGTTCCATAGTCTCTTATGACCAGTTTTGCAATACATTGATGGAGAGATTTGACCAAAAGGATCCGGAGGCACATTCTAGAGAGTTGGCTCAATTGAAACTGTTGGCATTTTGATGATGTTGTGATTGTCATTGATGGACACACACTTGCTTTAAGATCACTTTTTGTATGTATGAGTTATGCTCAACCGGTATTTGTTCCAACCGGTATTTGTTATTATAGTCTTTAGACTATCGATGTTTTGCAGAAGGTGTTTACCGGTCACAAAGCGGTATGAAGACCCAAAGCGGTTCGAGGATCCCAAAGCGGTACGAAGGAACAATGCGGTTGTTAACGTTTTTCCAATCTTCATTTTGACAACTAGTAATCGGTTAAATTGTATGAACCGGTATTACTCTATGATGAGTTACCAACCGGTATTTCTATGATGAGTTATCATCCACCGACACTTTGGCGGTGATTTTGTGCCATGTTACCAAATGTGTCCAGATACACTAAACCTAGGAACTTGCAATGTAATCCTATTGGACCGACATGAAATCAGATTCCTTTATAAGGACATCATGTCTAGGGTTTTAGAAGTGCATAAGATTTTTGTATGTGCGATCATAGAAGAGAAGATTAGGTCTGCATGAAAAAACAAAGTGTGGAGATACTGAAGACTGAAGTAATGCTAAATGTGCATTAACAATGAGCTATCAAGGATCTAACCAAGCATAATGTGCTAGTTTATAGATCACTCACTTGTTGATTACTCACATCTTCGACAAGTCTGAAACTCGTAATCGGGTAGGCCTGGCAAAGCCTTTGTAAATCCTCTAACAAGGTGGTTCACAACTATGGATCTGAAATCCTCTCACAAGGTAGTCTTTAACAGGACTTATCTCCTAACAGAGATCTAGATTCCTAACAGGATCTGTTCTAGTGAAGAACATTGTATGACCTTAACCGGTCTGGTTACTATTCTGCAGACAATTACTTGTGAGTTTCATCTCACCATGGTTTTTTCCATTTGGGTTTCCACGTCAAAACTCTTGTGTTATGGTGATTGTGCTCTTGTGGGCGAATACTTTATTTGTTGTTTGATTTGCATTTGTCTTAACCAGTTTGTTAGTAAATCCGTTATACCGGTTAACTGCTAAACTGTTTACGAGTTTAAGTTCAATAATTTTTGGTATACTAATTCACCCCCCCCCTCTTAGTATTTATCAATTGGTATCAGAGCCAACCTTTCTATAAGTTTAACCACTTGGAAGGAGATATGGGGGAATACACTGTGAGGGAGCTTACTCATCGTCTCACTCAGACTAAGAAAGCCTTTGATGAACTTAAAGTCAAGTATAAAGCCTATCTAGCAAAGAGAAGAGAGCATGCTGAGAAACTGATGGAACTTACTGAAAATAGTTCTTCTGATGAAGCAGACATGGAAGCCCTAGTTGAAGAAGTTGAAAAACTAAATGAATCTAATGTTAACCTGAGAAGGGAACTGGAAGGACTGACTATCAGAATGTGCCAAGAGCTTGAGAACCGGAGGAAAGCTGAAGACCTGGTAAAAGACAAAGATCATGAGATCTCCAAGCTAAAGCAAGAAATCAGTGCCCTTATCGCTCATCTCCAAGAGAGTAAAGTGGAAAAAGAAGAAATGCAAGGTGAACTAAACATGGCTATTTCTGAGAATGCAACCTTGAAGGAATTCAATGCTGCTATTTCCAAGGAACTCACTGAGTCAAAGGAAATACTTGCTAAATTCAATAAGAGCACTGTTAAGCTAGAATAAAAACTTGAATCAGCAAAACCGGTAAAGAATACCACTGGACTTGGTTTTTCTAGTTATGAGGAAGGTGAGACCTCTGAAACAAAAGATGAAGCATCAAAGAAGCAACCGACACCAAAGGATAAAGGTAAGCAAAAGTTTAAACCTATTTGCTTTAATTGTCTCAAGGAAATACTGCTAATGTGTGTAGAAATAAGGCCTAAAATAATTTTCCTTATTTTCTAAACAATAAGCCTAGATCCAATAGATTCAATGGTAACTGTTATGCATGCAACAAGTTTGGACATAGAGCATTTGAATGCAGGTCTGTTATGCACAACACCGAGAGATATCCTCAAAGGACTCAAGGAGTTTTTCTTGAATCTTATGTGAACCGGAATCCAAACCGGTATAATGCCTATGACCATCAGTCAAGTGGTGGTGGCTATCAAGCGGCAACCGGTTGGAGAGCAACTTGTTTGATCTGCCATGGTAGCGGTCACACTGCTGCAAAATGCAAGAGGAAGAATGGTAGAATGAACAATGGACCATGGAGAACACCTGGAATGGTATGCTATCATTGCAACAAACCGGGACACCCTGCCAGAACCTGCAGAATGAGAAAGAACCTATCAGATAACATTCCAGCCACTCCAGAAGGAAAGATTGATGTTGAAACCGTTCAAGCAGGAATGAATAAAACATGGAAAAAGAAACCTGAAGAGGTGTCACAAGATGAACCGGTTTCTGCACCTAGTGTGGAAGTCACTGAACCGGCAAACTGAGCTTCAGAAAAGCTTAGGGGGAACAAATCGGTGAAATGTTTCGAACCCCCGATTTACACCAGTAAAAGACCTTAACCGGTATATGTTACCTATCAATCGGCAAAAGACCAGAAACAGTAAAAGGCAAATTAGGGTTTGTGCCCTAGCGGTGGAGCATTTATTATGGTAGGTGAAGAATTCGTTTAAAAGGGATTTTCAAGTCATTCTCACTTATCAGTTTTCTACGAATAATTCTTTCAAGAGCAGAGCGACAAAAGGTGATTCGATTTAGAGAGATTTCAAATCTTTGCAGCAGAATCCGGAGATAGTGTCAATCAATCAAGTGAAGAACACAAAGCGGTAATCCAGCAACCGAAGTGGTGTGAAACGAAGCTAAATTTGCAAACCCTAAATTTCAGAATTCTGAAGGTATTTATCGAAATTCTTTTTTATCAGTTAAACATGGCTTTTGCATCGCACTCCAGTTCTAGTGCACCTGTTGATTCAGCGGATTTTATCCAACGGAAGATGAAATACAATGTCCTATCCCAGATACCCGCTAGAGTCATAGTAGAAGATGATATTTCAGGGTACATTGATTGTAAATTGGAAGACCTAGGATCTCTAGTGATCCATTCCCAGCTAGGTCTGTTCTGCGGGGATGACAAAAAGATCAAACCAGAATACAACATCCTGGAGAGGAAGAAACTTCACAATGCGGTGTACTTTCTTGAAGAATTTACGGAAGATCACATCCGCATCATCTTAAGCAGAGTGCATGGCGACAAGATGTATCTCGAAAGGACACATGACATTACGCCTGAAGCCATTCATGCCGTCACCCGTTTCTGCAACACTAGTGAGGTGCCAGCCCTAAGAAAAGTCATCAAGACTGAAATGACTAAGCTCACCAGTTCTGTGAGAGACCAACGGGGAATGACCGTCAATACCATCAAGGATTATTTGGTCAAGTATGCTTGCATGGTGATCGGATACCAAACATTCTATGCTAGCAGAATAAACTCTGTCTCTGTTGCTGCGGTGAATGCCGCCTATAGAATGATCATGGAAGATGCGTCATTTGATCTTTGCACCTGTATGCAGAAGCAACTTCTAATAAACCTGAAGTCTATCAAACAGGACAGTGCCCTAAGATTCAAATTTGGACAGCTCTTGGTAGGTCTGTTTTTCTACTTTCAAGGCTATTTTTCGGGAGTCGGTGATATTCAATGGTCTGCTGACCAACCGGTTACCAAACAAATCAGGGAAAGTCTTCAAGTGGTGGGAACCGGTTATCCTGAAGTCTTGAATAAATATTTTGATGAATTCAAGCGGAAGATGAGCCAGTGGATGAGGATATCTAGCGACATTGTTAAGAAGTATGAAGAGGACATCTGCTTTAGCATCAGAGTAGATGAGTGCATAATGGAGGCGATGGAGCCCAGAAAAGAAAAAGTTGAACCCATGGGATATGAGGTGATGTATGACATGCTAGATGGGTATGCCTCTACCCTACTTGCCTCGCCTCTTGATCCAAAGAAGAAGAGAACCGGCACCTACTTGGAAAGGATAAAACCGGTTGAAGAACCTTCAGTAAAGAAGGGAAAGGCAGTGCCATCGGTATTGGCACCGGTTACCTCTGCAAGTCCTAAAGTGACCAAGCGGTCACCTGCCAACAAGAAACCTGAAGTTGCTCCCGCTAAAGTTTTTGAAAGGAAGCGGAAGACCAAGAGCAACTCACCAGATTCTGAGGATACAGAACCTGAAGTGCAGCCTAAGAAGACTAGGCAAACTAGGAAGAAGGCAAAGACAACCAGCAATGAACCGGCATCGTCAGCACCGGTAAATATAGACATTTCCTCTTACAAACCATTGACACATTGTCAAAGGACCATCAAGAATATTAGGAGAAAAGTGCTAAATAAATCACTTTGATAATTTTAATGATAATGAAAAAGAGGAAGTTGAACAGAAAGTCATTCAATATCTATGTATTAATGACCGGTCGCCATCAGAAATTAGATCGGTGACACCGGATTCTTTATACAATTTTTTAGATAACAAATGGCGCATTGCCATTGAAAAAGAATAGGAAATGAGAGAGGAAATCTTTGCACAATATTTCCCTGATGTATCAAATTCTGAGCTCTATGAAATTATGGATAAGTACAAAGCCCTCTTCTTCATGAGAAGAAGAAGACTCTTGTTACTGGAAGGCAAAGTCTCTGAAGTGGTGAAAGATACACACTCCCATGGCAAAGTCGTTCTGAGACTACATCAAGTGTCTGAAGCCAACAAGAAGGCTGAACAGGAACCGGAAATAGGAAAACCGGATGAGGTATATGTCAGTGAAGGAGAACCAATTACTGAACAGGTGGACACTATTGATGTTGATGCTTTGGGTGGTGAAGATGCCACTCCGGACGCAACAAAGGAAAAGGCTAATAAAAAAAAGGCAGACAAGGAAAAGCAAGATAAAGAAAAAGCAGAAAAGCAGAAGCTAGACAAGGAAAAGGCTGACAAAGAGAAAGCGGAAAAAGAAGAAAAGAGAAAAGAAGATGAGAAAAGAAAAGAGGAAGAGAAGAGGAAACAAGCAGAAGAGAAGAGAAAAGAAGAGGAAAAGAGGAAAGAAGAAGAAAAGAAGAAAGAGGAGGAGAAGAAGAAAGAGGTAGAGAAAAGGAAAGAAGAAGAGAAGAAGAAAGAAGAAGAACAGAAGAAAGAGGAAGAGAAAAAGAAAGAAGAGGAGAGAAAACAAAACGAGGAGAAACGGAAGGAAGAAGAAAGGAAGAAGGAAGAAGAGAAGAAAAAGAAGGCAGAAGAAAAAAAGCAAAGAGCCAAAGAGAAGAAGGAAGCGGCAAAGAGCACACAAGTGGAGACCCTAAAGGCAACCAGTGGTCAAGCCAAACCGGATGACATCACCAGTCTATTGACCTCTAATCTGCAAATGAATCGGAGCTGCTTCAAAGCATTAAGCTTGCACAAGAGCGACTAGAAACATTAAGGAGGAAAAAGGAACAAGATGTCATTCAAAATGCGATTGACACTCTTACCAGTCTAATTCCTAGTACCAACCTCCCCGGTACCGATTCCTCTCTGGGCAAACTGACACTTCTATGTACAGTTGTGGAGGACCAGGTACAATGTCTAGAAGAGGTTGCTAAAGCAAATGCTCTGAAGAAGCATCGAAAGGCACTAAACACTGCCTTGGTGAAGAAACTGAATGAGCTCCGGTCTGAACTTCTGAAACAGCAGAAGAATATAAGAGATGCTATGGATGAGGGCAAGCTATTGTTAAGCAAAATCAGCCAACCCCATCTGTTTTGTGATGATGTGCTTGCACAAAAGGATAAACTGCAATCTGATTTGCAGGCATACATAAGCACCTTTAAGATGCCCTATGATTCTTTTACTACATATGGGCGAACAATTCACAGGTTTCAGCTCCAGCCTGCCAAAATTGAAGTGAGATTAGCAATCGGACCAGAGATTTGCAGGAACTTCAACTAGTTTTACTACCCAGACTACAAATTCTTCAGAAGTGCTTTCTTAATCTGGAAGCATTAACGGTCACTCAAGAGATGAGCACAATTGACGCCATGGAAGAACAGATCTCTCAAATGCAGACGGAAAGTGAGGTTGCTACCTCATTAATTGAGTCATGGTCTTTAGCCATGAAGACTTTTATGCAGGATTTTAAATCGGTTTTTGATAAGTTTCACTCATTATTGTCATAAACATTTATTATTTTAATGATAATGAGAAACACGGGTTATTCTGCAGTACTTTGTCATTGTTGGCAAAGGGGGAGTAGTATTTTGTATTTAAAATTTTGACGAATGTTATGTATAGTTTCATGTTATCTCTTTAAGGGAGTAGTATACATTGTCATTTCTGCACAAGGGATAGTGTATATGCTTAGGGGGAGTAATTTTGATTATGGCATATCTTTTTGTTGTAAAACACTTAGATGTCAAAATTTTCCTAAGTGTTGCCATCAATGCCAAAGGGGGAGATTGTTGGCATTTTGATGATGTTGTGATTGTCATTGATGGACACACACTTGCTTTGAGATCACTTTTTGTATGTATGAGTTATGCTCAACCGGTATTTGTTCCAACCGGTATTATGAATTATAGTCTTCAGACTATCGGTGTTTGCAGAAGGTGTTTACCAGTCACAAAGCGGCATGAAGACCAAAAGTGGTATGAAGACCTCAAGCGGTTCAAGGATCCCAAAGCGGTATACGAAGGAACAAAGCGGTTGTTAACGTTTTTCCAGTCTTCATTTTGACAACCGGTAATCGGTTAAATTGTATGAACCGGTATTACTCTGTGATGAGTTACCAACCGGTATTTCTGTGATGAGTTATCATCCACCGACACTTTGGCGGTGATTTTGTGTCATGTTACCAAATGTGTCCAGATACACTGAACCTAGGAACTTGCAATGTAATCCTATTGGACCAACATGAAATGAGATTCCTTTATAAGGACATCATGTCTAGGGTTTTAGGTGATGATAGGGTTTTAGAAGTGCATAAGATTTTTGTATGTGCGATCATAGAAGAGAAGATTAGGTCTGTATGAAAAAACAGAGTGCGGAGATACTTAAGACTGAAGTAATGCTAAACGTGCATTAACGATGAGTTATCAAGGATCTAACCAAGCATACTGTGCTAGTTTATAGATCACTCACTTGTTGATTACTCACATCTTCGACAAGTCTGAAACCTGTAACCGGGTAGGCCTGGCAAAGCCTTTGTAAATCCTCTAACAAGGTGGTTCACAACTATGGATCTGAAATCCTCTCACAAGGTAGTTTTTAACAGGACTTATCTGCTAACAAAGATCTAGATTCCTAACAGGATCTGTTCTGGTGAAGAACATTGTATGACCTCAACCGGTCTGGTTACTATTCTGCAGATAGTTACTTGTGAGTTTCATCTCACCGTGGTTTTTCCCATTTGGGTTTCCACTTCAAAACTCGTGTTATGGTGATTGTGCTCTTGTGGGTGAATGTTTTATTTGCTGTTTGGTTTGCATTTGTCTTAACCGGTTTGTTAGTAAATTTGTTATACCGGTTAACTGCTAAATTGTTTACGAGTTTAAGTTTAGTAATTTTTGGTATACTAATTCACCCCCCCCCTCTTAGTATTCATCGGAAACAAGTGGACACACTTGATGCATATATTTCACAATTTTAACGATTATAAATTATGGTTACTGATGTGTCTGAAATGAGATTGATTTATTGGTTCATGGAAAGTTTGGTTGAGCCTCTTAAAGGTTGGGTCATAGCTTTTGACACACCATCCTTGCAGGATGCTATTATGCGTGCAAGTAATACGGAGTTATCCAAACCACAAGCTAGGTTTCCCAACAAGTATCCACAAAGATCCTCACCACAGAATTGGCCACAGAAGAAGGACAAGAAACCTCAATATACCAAACCAGCAAGAGAGATATCTAAACCAACTAGTGGGACAACTTGTGATACAAGGGATGAGTTGAGATGAATGAGGCTTTGTTTTGATTGTCGTGAGCCTTGGACACCTAGACATAGATGTAAGAATGGGGCAAAGCCCATTGGATTGAGGTTTTTGAAGAATCTAGTGATGATGAGTTCAAAGAGACACAGTTTCAGGATGCACAGCAAGAGCAAATGGATGGAGATTCAGACACAAATGAGCATCAAGATAATTTGGCAAAAATGGAGGGTACAATTGCAACTCTCTCTACCACTCCTCATTATAGCACTTTCAAACTTAAGGGTGTTGTGCAGGGACAACAAGTTGTGTAAATTGATAGTGGGGCTACCCACAACTTCATTGATGCGTCCTATATGAAAAAGAGAGGTCTGAAAGTAGAAAAACATGAAGGTTTTCGTGTGAGGACAGCGAATGGCACATTGTGTTGTGCAAATCTTGTTCCACAATTAAGCATTGCATTGGGTAATTACACCCTTAATGAGGACTTTTATGTGATTGACATTGAGGAAACTAATGTTGTGTTGGAAGTTCAATGGTTGCATACTATAAGTCCATATTTGATGGACTTCAAGACTATGCAATCGACTTTCATAGCAAATGGTAAAAAAGTGGTATTGAGGGGCTTATCTTCAGATGCACCTAGAGTTGTTTCAGCTAAGAGGATGGAGAGAATATTTCGTCATTCAGAGACTGAGTGGGCGATGCAGTGTTTTATTACAGATAAGTCCACGGATACTGTAATGTCCCCTTCTCATTGATGCTCTTTCAGTGGTCCATTAGCCTATTCCTGAGACCCGTAGGCTAGGTGGAATGAAGAATGAGGGTCTAGCATTGATGAAACAAGGACTTACTATTTTTAGTAAGTCAGGGAATGACCATTCTGGTGTTACTGTCCTACTGAGCTCTCCATGTTTTGCCTCTGGACACGATGATCATGCTTTTCTGAGCATTAGTTCTTGACTTACTATTTTTAGTAAGTGACTGTGTGGCAAAATTCTATTTTTGGCAGTAGACAGGGTTCTGATTCTGCAGCAGTTTTGTGGTCATCCGTGCTCAGTTTCATCCTAGTTGTGATAATAATCAGTACGGAAGTCATTTGCGACATAATTAAATATTATTTCCTTATCCTAAGGTTAATATTTAATTAATTTGTTTATTGGCTACTGGTTTATTAAATTTGGGATTAATGCCTATTTTATCCTAAGTTTTGGCGAAACTCAGGTGTACTATGGGATGTAGAAATATTTTAGAAGATTATTATTTCACATTGCACCTTCATTATTTGCCTAAGTGTTTAACGTGGGTCCTCCCCCTTTTTGGGCATGAGTTTTGACTTAGGCGAAAGTGGCGCTACACTTGGGTCCACATGTAGTGGAATGAAATTCAAATGCAAGGCGTGGAATTTGGAGGAATGGCATTTGAATTTGAAGAGTGAAGTTATAAATATGAGGCTTGGGCTCCCATTTGCACCATCTTCGAAAATTGCATCGTTATGCTGCCGGTTTGGCTACTGAAAATCTAAGCTTCGAAGTTGGCTTACTAGCTGAGTCTCGGTTTCGTACTTGCAATATAGTACCTAACTGTGCCCTTGTGTTCCCATTGCAAATTGGTTAATGAGTTGCAAATTATGGAGTGATTGATGTTGGATTTGTTTGTTTCTGGTTGCTGGTCGCGAGACTACTGAAAGTGAAATTTGCTCATATCTCTTAACCAGGCAACTCCATCCATCTAGGTACCAGCTCATTCTTCCTTCCATGCCATGGCGATACAATGTGTGAGTTTTTAGCTGTTTTGATTGAGCAATGATTTTATTAGACAAAATCGAACTTCCAAGATATAGCGTGGGTTTTTGCATCTGCCTTGGGATGCGTGCCAAATGACTAGTGGTTTGTTTGAGTTGTAATTTGGTTGGGATGTTATTGTTAGAGTTATATGGGGAGATTGGGATTGATTTCATGTGATTTGGGTAAAAAATGAGTGAGTTATGAGTGTTTTGATGTTTCCATAGGCTGCTGAAACTGTAGTTTCAGCTTGCAGATCAGTATAGCAGAAAATTACAGTCATGTTGTAGAAATCTACAATTATTTATCTCATCTCATCTCTATATTGTAAGGTTGTTTCAGTAGTACTGATCATCCCCTTCTTTCTGCTTTCTTTTGTAATTACCCACTGCATAAGTGGAAGAGGCTGGCTTGCCGCCTTCTCAGTTTTGTAATCAGTCCTCCCGCTAAATAAGTGGTTGAGTGATAAGTTCAATTCAATGGTCCTCCCGCTGAAAGATGTGGTAGAGTGATAGCTTAATGTATTGTCCTCCCGCTGAAATACGCGGTAGAGTGATTGAACTTCAGTTTATTGTAATTTTCCCTTGGTCGGTTTACCGCCAAGAGCTTTGTTTCTATCCTGCTAGATAAGCAGAAGGGGCTGGCTTGCCGCCCATGCATTGTAATTTTCAGTTTGATTATGATTGTTAACGATCCCCGGAACACCGTATGCTCTCACCCTCCCAATCTGGGCTCTCGGTGAACAAAAGGTGGAAGGGTTCCCTTTCAGTTGTTTGGCTTATTCTTCTAACCTTAACGGGTTATTTGTTGTGGATGAATTGTTATTGGTCTAAAAAACAAAAAAAAATTACTGGTATATTACAGATACAAGACAGCAAGGATATCACGTTAACATACAAGGCTTGTTGGATGAGCATGGCATAGTGTTTTCAGATTTACCACATGGTTTACCTCCAAATTGTGGTTTTGAGCATGTCATTGAGCTTGTGGATAGCAAGCCATCTTGGTATTATGGATGTGTTGCATTAGTTTTGTCATTGATGTCAACACTTATCCTTTTGGAGATCTTTGGTTATGTTGAACAGGCACATCATGTTCACCGGCAAGTTCAGTGACTTATGCACAGTCACCAGTATATTGTTCACTGACAGGTTATATGGTTCACCAGCACTGATGATGACTTGTTATCATCTGGAGATCACTTGATTATGTCGAAAACATGGTTTGGATACTTGGTTTTGGTATTATGGTTATTGATCTAATCAGGTTGACATATTTGCTGTTACCGGCAAATTGGTCTAGGTTATGGACAGGTATGCGTTATCTATTCCAGATCAGCACGGCACGTTATGGAGATGATTTATTGATTGGATATTGTTGTAAATGTATTGAGCCGACATGTTATATCGCATCAAGACTTATTTGTAATTGATTTAACTGTAATATTCTTAGTGAGCCGACCTACACATTTGGTCCTAGGTTTTGTATATATGTAAGGTCTCATTTGTGAGATGAGAGATCGTATAAGCAGACAAGGAAAAGGTTATGGTAATGTAACATGGTAAGTGCGAATATTGAAGATCATATGAGCAGACCATAGAGAAGGTTCAAGGAAGGTTTGAAGGTGTTTGTTAGAGCTTAAGCGGTACTGAATCCAGCATAGGAGATGCTATTTTGAGTAGTACATTATTCTAGAATTTAACCATCCTATTGTAGTCATTGCGACTCCCATTTGAGCAGTGTGCTCTAGGCGGTTGGCCTTTCTGCATGTGCAGACCCCATTTGTATACACATACTACCTATAGTAGTATCATTTGATCGTGGGTAAGGTTTCCCACCGTGGTTTTTCCCTTTACCGGGTTTCCACATACAAATCTTTGTGTTATGTGTTGTGGATGTTGTTTCTGTTTCTATTTCTATTTCATGCATTATGTTTCACCGGTATTGATATTAACTGTTAATCTGTTAACCGGCATTAAGTTTGGTTTACCAGTATTAAGTATCAAGTTTGATTAAGTTATAATAGGGTTGAAATTCATTGACAACTGATTCACCCCCCCCCTCTCAATTGCCCTTCCGGTTCCTAACAATTGGTATCAGAGCTAAGTCCTCTTTTTGTGGAAGCCTAACAGCTTGAGGAGATCCTATGGCGACTAACATTTTCAGGAAGGACAATCTGAAACTTGATGGAACTAACTATGGTATATGGAAGATCGGAATGGAGACACATCTGAAATGCATTGGAAGAGACATATGGGAAGTTATAAAGAATGGCTATGTTGGTCCTACTCCAAATCAACCTATTCCACCAACCTTGGGTAAAGATCAAGAGAATGATTGCAAAGCAAGAGAAGCACTTTTGAGCGCATTATCAGATCAGCAAATCATGGGATTATCAGACCGATCTACTGCTAAAGCTATTTGGGATAAATTGGAAACACTGAATGAAGGAGATACCACTGTCAAAATTGCAAAACTGGAATGCTTCCAGGTCAGGTATGAAAATCTATAAATGGAAGAAGATGCAAGAATTTATGCTTCTATGGAAAGAGTTAATGAAATTGTTTTAGGTATACAATGTTGTGGAGGATCCTTAAGTGAAGATGAGATTGTTTCTAAAGTTTTAAGAGCTTTGCCACCAGCATACAAAATGAAAGTAACTGCTATTAATGAGTTGAGAACAATGCCTAAGACACCAGTATCCAAAGACACTTTGGTTGGAAAACTTTCAACATTTGAGCTTGAGGAATTTGGTCATGTTGCTACAATTAAGACAGATTTAGCTTTCAGAGCATCATCATCTGCAACATCATCATCATCATCTGAGAAATCTGATTGGAAAGCACTTTATGCAAAAGAACTTGAAGATATCAGAAGGGAAAATGAAGAGCTGGAAGAACTTGAAGCACTATTTGCAAGGAAAATGCCTAAAGGTCCAGTCGGAAGTAAGTATGAAGGTAAAGCACCGTTTAAATGTTTTAACTGCAATAAAGTTGGTCATATAGCATCTAGATATCCTAATAGACATGCAAGATTGAGAGAGGAAGCTAGAAAAACATATAAGCCTAACCCTGAATATCAGAGATATAGATTTAAAAAGAACAAAGATAAATCATGTTACTATGTTGATGAAGGAGTTACTGATGATTCTGATGAAGAACCGGCAGATAATGGATGGGCTTTTGTTGCAATAAAAGAAGATCAACCGGCAACTATTGTTCCATCGGTAGAGCAGGCCCTGGCAGCTAACATTGAGGAAAAAGATGAATGGATCATTGATTTTGGATGTTCACATCATATGACTGGTGATAAAAGTAAATTCTTATCTTTTCAGGAATATAATGGAGGTCTAGTAAGATTTGGCGATGATAAAGCTCGTTTAATCAGAGGAAAAGGCACTATATCTTTGGATGGTAAGCACAATACTGACAATGTTTATTATGTTGACGACTTGAAGCATAATCTTCTGAGTGTTGGTCAATTAGTTGAAAAAGGATTTCAATTACAATTCAAGAATGGTAAATGCAAAATCATGAACAGAACTGGTTTGGAGATTGCAACCGGTAATCAGACTAAAGGTAATATCTTTCATTTGAATAACAATGATAAGACATGCTTGATTGCACATATTGATGAAAGTTGGTTATGGCATAAGAGACTCTGTCATGTGAATTTTGATTGCATTGTAAAGATTAGTTCAACTAAGGCAGTAAGGGATTTACCTAAGATTGTGAAACCTCATAATCCGGTATGTAAGGAATATCAAATGGGAAAGCAAGATAGAACAACTTTTAAGAGTATTTCTAAGAAATCCAATAATGTTCTTGATTTAATTCATACTGACTTGTGTGGTCCGGCAAGAACAAGAAGTCTACAGGGAGATAGATATTTTATGCTAATTATTGATGATTATTCTAGAATGTGTTGGGTTACTTTTCTCAGGGAGAAATCAGAAGCTTTTGGAAAATTCAAGTTATACAAGGCAATGGTAGAGAATGAAACCGGTAAGAAAATCAAATGTTTGAGATCTGATCAAGGAGGAGAATTTACATCTAAGAAATTTAATGCATTCTGTGAAGTGAATGGAATCAAAAGACAACTATCAACACCTCAGACACCTCATCAGAATGGAGTTGTGGAAAGGAAGAACAAAACTATTCTGGAAGCAGCTAGAAGCATGATATTGGAAGCAAATCTACCTCATGTGTATTGGAGAGAAGCAGTGAATACAGCGGTTTACACTTTCAACAGAGTTCACATCAAAGGTGAAATCGATAATACTCCTACTCTTAAATACTTCAGAATATTTGGAAGCAAATGTTATATTAGGAGAGATGAGTATGTTGGTAAATTTGATCCTAGAAGTGATGAAGGAATATTTCTTGGTTATTCATCTAAGAGCAAGGCATATAGATGTTTTAATAAAAGATTGCAGAAGATCATTGAAAATGCAAATGTGAAGATAGATGAACAGTTTAGAGGAAATTCAAGGTCCATAGATTCTGAACCGGCAGTTGAGATGATCATAAATGAACCTGTACAGAGTGCACCGGTACAGAATGTGGATCCAGTCACACCGGCATCATCAGAGAATTCCACAGTGATTGAAGAACAGCAACAAGTGAATAAACCCAAGTATGTAAGACTGAATCACTCAGAAAATCAGATAATTGGGAATAAGTATCAAGGTGTTATGACAAGAGGAAGACTGGCAAATGAAGAGTTATGTTTAATTTCTCATATTGAACCAGCATCTGTTATTGAGGCATGTGAAGATAAATTTTGGATAAAAGCTATGGAAGATGAATTGGAACAAATTGAAAAGAACAATACATGGACATTAGTTCCCCGGCCTAAAGACAAAAATGTAATTGGAACTAAATGGGTATTCAAAAATAAACTTAATGAAGATGGTAAGGTAATCAGGAATAAAGCAAGATTAGTGTGTAAAAGATATTCACAGGAAGAGGGAATTGATTATAATGAAACCTTTGCACCGGTAACTAGAATTGAGGCAGTCAAATTATTTCTTGCATTTGCAGCTCATAAGAACTATAAAGTATATCAAATAGATGTAAAATGTGCATTTCTGAATAGTGATCTTGAAGAAGAAGTTTACATTGAACAGCCTGATGGATTTTCTTTGACAAATGATAAAGATGTGGTTTGCAAATTAAGGAAAGCTTTACATGGATTGAAGCAAGCTCCTGGAACTTGGTATGCTAGATTGGAAAAATATCTTTTGAAGCTTGGTTACACTAAAGGTAATGCTGACAGCAACTTATATTTCAAAGTGACTAATGATGACATCTTGGTTATTGAAGTTTTTGTTGATGATATCATTTTTGGAGGAGAAGATGGATTGTGTAAGGATTTTGCTAACAAGATGAAGCGAGAATTTGAAATGTCCATGATTGGGGAGATAAAATTCTTTTTAGGATTGCAGATTTCACAAACTGATAAAGGTATATTCATATGTCAAACAAAGTACTTGAAGGAACTACTGAAGAAATTTGGTATGGAAAACTCTAAACCGGTAAGTACTCCTATGACTACAACTGACAAATTGACATTGAAGGATGATTCAGCTCCTCTTAATCCGACAAGGTACAAATCTATGATTGGAGGTTTACTGCATTTGACACAAACAAGACCTGATATTATGAATGCAGTATGTATTGTTTCAAGATTTCAAAGTAATCCAAAGAAAATCACGAATCAGCTGGTAAAAAGGATTTTCCGGTATCTACAAGGCACAACAAATCTTGGTTTATGGTATACTAAAGATGAAAATTTTGATTCATGTGCATACACCGATGCAAATTGGGCAGGATATGTAGATGACAGAAAGAGAACCACTAGCGGCACATTCTTTATTGGTAGCAAATTGATTTCATGGTTGAGCAAGAAGCAAAGTTGTACATCATTATCAACAGTAGAATCAGAATGTTGCAGCAGCAACTAATTGTACACAGGTATTATGGATTAAGCAAATGTTGAAGGACATAAAGGTAAAATGCAAAGAACTTATAATCATTTATTGTGATAATTCAGCAGCAATTGATATATCAAAGAATCTGGTATTTCACTCTAAGACTAAACATGTTTCTATCAAATATAATTTTCTGAAAGAGAATGTTGAAGCAAAAGAAGTAAGATTGGTTTATGTGAATACTAAAGAGCAAATTGTAGATATCTTTACAAAGCCTTTGCCTAAGGAAACCTTTGAATATCTCAGAGAGCAGCTTGGGGTAATACCCTCACCGGCAGAGACTTAGATGAGTGAAGATTGGCATCAAACCGGCAGAACCTAACAAAGAAATTCTTTTTCCAGCTTTGATGGAGGAGAGCTACTTCTCAGGGGAAGTAGTTGGTATTATTTGGTTGTATGTTCTGGTATTTTTATTGCTTTGGCATTTGATGTCAAAGGGGGAGAGATATCTATGGAAAAACATTATTCTTAGGGAGAGAGAGTTCTATGAAAACTTTGTATTTCGGGAGATATTATTCATTGAGGGAGAGATATTTACTCTCTGTATTTTGGTTTTGATTTCTAGTAATTGATCTCTTCTAGAGATTGTTGGTTTTTGGTTTTTGGCATTTCTGCTTTGGCACTTAGATGTTTTTCCATCTAGTGTTCCCATCAATGCCAAAGGGGGAGATTATTGGTATTATGGATGTGTTGCATTAGTTTTGTCATTGATGTCAACACTTATCCTTCTGGAGATCTTTGGTTATGTTGAACCAGCACATTGTGTTCACCAGCAAGTTCAGTGACTTATGCACAATCACCGATATATTGTTCACCGATAGGTTATATGGTTCACTAGCACTGCTGATGACTTGTTATCATCTGGAGATCACTTGATTATGTCGAAAACATGGTTTGGATACTTGGTTTTGGTATTATGGTTATTGATCTAATCGGGTTGACATATTTGTTGTTACCGGCAAATTGGTCTAGGCTATGGACTGGTATGCATTATCTATTCCAGATCAACACAGCACGTTATGGAGATGATTTATTGATTGGATATTGTTGTAAATGTATTGAGCCGACATGTTATATCGCATCAAGACTTATTTGTAATTGATTTAATTGTAATATTCTTAGTGAGCCGACCTACACATTTGTTCCTAAGTTTTGTATATATGTAAGGTCTCATTTGTGAGATGAGAGATCATATAAGCAGACAAGGAAAAGGTTATGGTAATGTAACATGGAATGTGCGAATATTGAAGATCATATGAGCAGACCATAGAGAAGGTTCAAGGAAGGTTTGAAAGTGTTTGTCTGAGCTTAACCAGTACTGAATCCAACATAGGAGATGCTATTTTGAGCAATACATTATTCTAGGATTTAACCATCCTATTGTAGTCATTGCGACTCCCATTTGAGCAGTGTGCTCTAGGCAGTTGTCCTTTCTACATGTGCAGACCCCATTTGTATAAACATACTATCTGTAGTAGTATCATCTGATTGTGGGTAAGGTTTCCCACCATGGTTTTTCCCTTTACCAAGTTTCCACGTACAAATCTCTATGTTATGTTTTGTAGATGTTGTTTCTCAGTCTCTTTTTGTTTCATGCATTATGTTTCACCGGTATTGATATTAACTGTTAATCTGTTAACCGGCATTAAGTTTGGTTTACCGGTCTTAAGTATCAAGTTTGATTAAGTTATAATTGGGTTGAAATTCATTGACAACTGATTCACCCCCCCCCCCCTCTTAGTTGCCCTTCCGATTCCTGACAAGCCAGTTGTCACAGATCCTTACTATCATCCCAAGCGATTTAAGGATGACATTGAGAAGACTATTTGGGAGTTGTTGGATGTAGGACATATACGGCCCAGTTCTAGTCCTTTCGCTTCTTCTGTTGTCTTGGTGAAGAAGAAAGATGGCACTATGAAGATGTGCATAGATTATCGTGGACTTAATAAGAAGACCATCAAGAGCAAGTATCCTATTCTGCATATTGATGAGTGGATGAGCTACATGGAGTGGTCTACTTTTCCAAAATAGACCTTCAATCTAGATACCATCAAATCTGAGTTCAGGAGCAAGATGTGCACAAAACAGCATTCAGATGACACTATGGACATTTTGAGTATTTGGTAGTGCCCTTTGGATTATCAAATGCTACAACTACATTCCAATCTTGTATGAACCATGTGTTCAACAAACAATTGCGGAAATTTGTGTTGGTTTTCTTTGATGACATCCTAGTGTATAGCAAGACATGGGAAGAGCATCTTGAAATATCCCCCTAGGGATATTAATTTCCAATTTTTCACCCAGAGATTCACAGAAAACTTAACAACAATTTCACATGCAATTTATTTCAATACACCAACAAATTGGACTGATATTCATTAATTTTCAGGCTGAAATAATAGTTCTGAAAATTTAAAATAAACATTGCATTAAAATCCTCAATAGAACAACAGCAGAAATTACCAATCGGAGCCACAGCATTTATAATCGGATTGGACAACCAGCAAATTGCATTTGAAGCACATGTGAGCCACCTGCGTGATAACTCCAACTGACAATGGGTTTCCATCCACTGCCTCCAAGCTCAAGGGTTTGCGTCCTCAAACCTGCTGAAAACTAGAGCTTCCCAAAAACTCTCCAAGAGAATCAATTTCCAAACATAAAACCAAGCATGTCCAAAATGATCCTCTCCATGTTATTAAAGAGCCCAGCCCTATGACTCTTTGTTCGCCCACTGACTGTCTCTTAGAATTCCCTTTTAATAATTAAGTGACTTTACTTTATAATTTCATATTGCCATTAAAGTCACTTTAATCTGCATTAAATAATAATTAAATTAAATTGTCCTTAAAGTCATTATGTTTTGACAACTTAAACTTAATTATTTAATGGATTTCCTAATGTCCCAAAAAGGGGACATTACAGTCCTCCCTCCTTAAAGATTGCTTGTCCTCAAGCAATCATCAATCTGCACACCAATACCAGGATCCCTAACCATTCTCAGGAACACTATTCTACAAATCTATTGTGCCACATTGATTAAAACATCTACATACCCACGGTGAAGCAGTATATCTTGGTCCCCAAGAGTCAATGCACCAAACATATCACTACCTGGATCCCATATCAATCTATAGAACCTACTATAAGTAATGAAAGAGTCTGTCAACCAATCACCTTGAGGTAACCGTCCATGCATGTAGAATAACCAGACCAGTTGAAGATGAACCCCCTCATGCCAATAAACCAACATGAAGGAATACCAAAACTCGTTGCTATAACTCTGATCAGCAACATAAATGTTTTCAAACATGTCACCAAACCAATGCCAATCAAAGAAAAACCTCTCACATTCCATCTCTATCTAAGAGAAGCATCCTTCAACACTCCCATACCACTAAGTCGCTAATGTATTTAATGCAAAATCGAGAAGTGCTATATGTTCCAACTAGGACAACCACCAGTCCATAAGAAATCAAAGAGTATGAAGTCACCAAGCAACAAATATACCACTGCCCTATCAAGAGAAATAGATGGCAGTCTCAAGATTGAGGTGTGTATACCTTCACTGCCCAACACTGACAACTCTTGAAAGTCTGATTCACTACAAGTGTCATCAACCAACATCTTCACCCATGGATTGATCACCATTAAGCGAAACTTCAGAGCTGATAAAGTCTTGCTTATCATCATCCTGAAGCATGACTTCTTTCAAATTTGGAAGCTCATAAGTAACCGCTGTCCCATGACTGAAACTACTCTGAAATCTGCTTGTATACCTTGTTGTCACAGCCATTTCATTGCTGCAAATTGTTTTTTCTTCATCAAAATTTATGGGTTTGTTTCCTTGTTGGTCCTTCTGCTCTTCGTTATTATCATTTGTATAACAAATGGCAGGAACATTGTGAATTGTTTCGTCCCTACCAATAGTATTGATCCCTTCAATGATTTGCATCATCTTCATGCTCTTAAGATTAGCTTCTTCTTCCTTAAGTGTCGTTGTAGTAGAAGTTTGATTTTCTAATTTGGATAATTTATAATGCATCATACTCAACTGTAAGCAAAGCTCATCCACCTCCTCCTCCTTATCTTCTGCAAACTTAATAGCAAGATCTCTATCCTTGAGCAATTTCAATAATCTTACTTCTTCTTTCCTAGTGCCCCTCTGATGGTGTGAAGGTGTGTACTATTGATTCCAATTGCCATTCTTTTTTCCCTTTCCACAATTTGGATTTTCCAAATGATGTCTTCAATGAATTTATGAATGTTGTCTTCTCTTGTTAGAACCTACACAACTTCATCTTCTGAAACCATAAGATGTTCCTTCAAAGCTTGCACATCAAGAGGTTGTTGATTCAATTGATCAAAGAGAGATGAGTTGCCCTTATTAAATTCTTTGATTTACTAACTTCTGTAGCAGCCATCACAACGATTTCACAACAGGTTTCCATGCATTCTTCATGAAGGAAAGGAGGGACCAAACTATGTTCATACAAAAATTCATCAAAAGAACTTGTCTCTTCACAAAAATTATCTATGTTGATTTCTAGGTCACCAACAAAGAGTTTTAAATGCTTCTCACCTGAAGCCATTGATTCTTCCTTCAAGTTATCCTCCTTTTTGCTTATAGTTTTAACTTGCTCCTCATGAGACATGGAAGCATTCTCATCTGTAATTCTGCCCTCATTACCACTTGGCTGCAATGTATCCTCATCCTTATTAATTTCACAAATACAATCAAGTGTCCAAGCCATCTGACATCTGAAACAAATCTACTCTCTTCTCATTTGGTTCTTGCTCTTTTTTGGAGATCCTGAAACCTGTAAACCCATGGAGATTAGTTCATTTTCAGTCATTTGTACCTTGAACCTTTCAATTTTCAGCTCAATCAACCCTTTGGAGAACTCATAAGCACAATGTGACACAGCATCCTCCTTTCTCCAAATAGCTAACAAATCTGATTGCAACTGCCTACAGATACCGTCATCCTCATCTAGGATCATGGACAATATGTCGAACAAATTTGTCTTCACCTTATCTGAATGGTGTTTCCTGATTTCAGCAATGAAAGAATTGAACATTTGAAGAATCAACTCTTCACATTGGAGATCCAAAATAAGGTTGAATGATCTTGACCTTGCCATAATTTCTAAAATTTTAGCCCTCTTACCAAAAGTAGGGGCTTTGGCATTACATAACCCATGTAGACTCTCCACAATCAACTGTAGAACCTCTTTCATTGTATCATCATCATAAGGTTCTCGTCGTGTTATAATCCTCATGATCTCAGATAAGCAAGAAGTAACCACCAACTTAATCTCATTATTTGGATGCCTTAACCACCTGTGTTGTTTCAAGGTAGTCATTATAGGATACATAGCTAACTGCATCACATCACAAGGTGACTGCTCAACAAGGATCAAACAGTCTTCCACTGTTTTAAGCATGTTCATGACATCATCCCTAGATTGTAATTGATCACTAAGCTGAGTCCCTGCTTCATAGAGTGATCTTGCCAAATGTTTAATATCTTCAGTTCCCATGGTTCGAATTGAAATCAGAACTTTGATTCTTTTTCCAATAGGCTAACAAAACTTTGTCCCGGATGAGCATTGAAATAAGCAGCACACTAATGTCCAACTTTGTTTGCTCCTAAATTCTACACCAATCTGTCTTACTTCAATTCACAGGCATTTGACAAATAGTTGGCATAAAGGTGAATATGAAAGTTTTCTACAACTGTTTTGAATGTTGTTGTGATTTCAGCATCTGTAATAGGTTGTCCCTATTTGCTACCATTTTCCTCTTAAATCTCTTCGTCTAACTGGCTGCTTGTATTTCATCAAACAGTCGGTAGATTTCCCAAATGAGGACTGAAACTGAGTTTTTTGTGTGTGACTGAGGTTTAGTTGTTCCTGGTGCGTTTGTTGTTTGATATTTCACATTCATGGACAATGCCAACATTCAAGAACAATACATAGGTATACTTGAATATAATTATGCTTTCATTTTTCACCAAACTGAAATACATTAACTAGACATTAAGTTTCTTTCAGAGTTTACTGTCCTTACACCGTGCATATACTTTACTAGCATTAACAACTCCACTGATTTTTCAAAATACAATAAACAATCACAACTTTCAGAATGAGTCAATGGGAACCTGGTTTAACTGTCGATGCAATTACTTCACGTCCCAATGCCAAAATACACTCACATGACCTTTTGTAGCTTCTTTCTCCACACTACCAATATACCTATGCGCCTAGGTATGGTCCTTGTCACAATTGGTACTCTCTGTTGTAATTAGAAACGGCAACTCCAAGTGTTTACCATACACGACTAAGTGTTAGCGACAGACCAGGTTTTGGTTGGTGTTCCCTATTCCCTGCTCCAAACACACTATCACCACCCAACTATACTCCAAAACCCACGACTTGCTAACCACGGCTTGTTTTGTGTACATTGTGTCTGCAACTAAGTCTGCTGGTAATTACCCTGTGTAAACCGACTCCCAAGATGAAGTTTATGCGTGGAATGTTCACCTGTGTGCTCTTCGAACTAGATGGCATTGTAGGTGTTTGCCGCACAATCCAAATATCACTTCAGTGTTGGCCTTGAAGTTTCCTACGGACATTTTGTCAAAGATGTGTAGAATTATTCTTTGGAACGTTGCAGGTGCATTACATAGTCTGAAGGGCATGCGTTTATAGGCGTACACCCCTTCCTCTACCACGAATGTGGTCTTCAACTTGTCTTCTTCCGCAATACTTATCTGGTTGTATCCCGAGAACCCATCTAGGAATGTGTATATCTCATGCGCAGCTACTTCCTCCAAGATGTTGTCAGTGAATGGAATCGGGAATGGATCTTTGATGGTTACTGCGTTTAGGTACCTGAAGTCTATGCATATCCTTATCTGATTAGCTTCCTTCTTAAGCGAGATGACTATTGGAGAAACCCAGTCACTAGTTTCCACTTTGAATATGATCCCTGCTTCCAACATTTTGTTGATTTCCTCATTTACTTTGGCTGCGTAGTTCTTGTTCATCCTATACGGTCTCCTCTGTACTGAATGGGCTCCTGGTATGAGGGTTGTGCGATGTACGCACAGTTCCGGCGGTACCCCCTTCAAGTCCTTGTAGGTCCAAGCAAAGTCGTCCTTGTATTCCAGAAATATCCTGAAAGTCGCCGCCTTCAGTACGAGGTTCCAGTCATCTCCTACGAGTATTACCTGCGAGTCCTCATCCTTGCCTAGATTAACTTTTCTCAAACCCTTTCCTCGTACTTGATGGGTTTGTCTCATTCAAACTGGTGGGCTGGCATGTCATCCACTTGTGCCATTCCCTCCTGGTACCTTCCGTACTCCGGTGGAAATGACTGTTCCTCCATACTGCCACTCGATTCCCCAATCTCGCATACTTGCAACATGTGGCACTCTGGATGGAAGACCTCGCAGTCCTCCATTTGCCAATGGAAGAGTCCGGCCAGCGAACTAGTTCCATCCTCGGAGCATCCGTCCAGTTCCAACACCCCTTCTTCGTTGGGTTCCCTCCCTCCTCTGTCGCCTTCGGAACCCCACTCCCATCTATTTGAGTCCTCCGAGTTGGAGTCAGACGACGCAAGCTCTTCACTAACGAACTGATTCCTTAGGTCAATCACATACTTATGGCCTTCACTCTCAATTGAGAGTGTATTCTTCTTCATATTATGATTGGCTCTAGCCATGATCAACCATCCCCTTCCCAGGAGGGTGTCGTACGCTTTTCTTTCCAGTGGGATGACTACGAAGTCCAGAAGGAATCGTTGTGTCCCGATCACTACCTTTTGTGCCATGAGAGTACTGAGAGGTTTGATACCATGTTGGTCTCCACCGACGAGATGGAATGTTGGTGGCCAGAGAGTAGGCTTTCCAAGGCTTCTCCACGTTTCCTCCGGTAGTACGTTGACTCCGGACCCGCCATCCACAATGGTGTTTGTGAGCTTTTGTCCCATTATGTCCATCTCCACCACGGCAAGTTTTCATCCAATGCTTACCGTGAGTAGCATAGGGTCCATGGCGTTCGTACCAGGTTCCTTCGCCGGAGTCGTACTATGTGGTTTTGTCATCGTCCGGTGTTCCTGGCCAACGGTGGTTTCACCGGCTACATTCGTCAGGGCCATCCCCAACTGTGGCGTGGTCTGAAGAAGGTCGGATACCCGTACGGGTATTGTGGTCTGTAACATCTGCTTACTGATAGTTTTCTCCGGTCCTGACCGGAGTGGTGCACTAGCAGCCGGGTGCGAGGCCCTCCGCTCTTCTACCATCGCCTGCTTGATATCCGCCCTGCCTTCCTAGAGTCTTTCCTTTTCCGTGCGAGGGTCAGGATACATGGCTATTTTGTTTTGCAATCTTCAATACGCCTTCCCCCGGTCCTTCTACCTCCAGCATATTCACGCCTTTTTGCCTTGGACAGTCTATGTCCTCATGATTCCCTGGACCGCACCATTTGCACAGCAAACTTCCTGCGTCACCCCCGTTTTGACATTCCCGCGCAAAGTGACCCCATTCATTGCACTTTCTGCATTGAATCATGGGTCGTCCCTTCACGTCGTATTGAATTCTACTCCTTGGCGTGTTGTTATTGGACCTGTTGTTACCCTGCCGATTGTTTCTGTACCCTCCAGGAGAGGCGTAAGAGTTTGTTGCCGGCTTCGGAGGTGTCGCTGGCGGTGTGACTTGGTCGGGTTGGGCGTAGAGCACTTGTGTGCTCCGTGCTTTCAAGTTGTACGAGCATTCCTTAATGGAATGTCCCATTACTTGGCAAATGTCATAGAAGGCTTTGCGGGGACAACTCCCCTTAGTGTGTCCTTCTATCTTGCAGTCGGTGCACCATAGCTCCTTTCCTTCCCTGCCACCTTCTTTGTCAGCCTTTAGTTCTTTCATCATCCTCATCATATCCCTTCGGAGTGCTTGCACGGTTTTGGACTCCCCATCACTGTCTTCATCCGTACTGTCACCATTGCTCACCCGGCACTTCCCTCGGGATGTCTTATTTTCACTTTCAATATCCATCGCACGGTTGTATGCTTCATCATAGGAGGGCGGGGGGACCACCTTCATCTTCCATCTGAAGGATAGTACCAATCCTTCAACAAACCATCTCTTCTTGAGGCCATCAGCCGACTGGTTCTCCATTTTGTTGAGTAGTTCCCTTAGCCTTCTACTATATGCCCGCACGCTTTCACTTTTTCCCTACTTGGTATTGTAAATCTTTGTGACAATTTCATTGTCGTCCCGTAGGAGTTTGAACTCCTCTTTGAAAGCCTTCTTCAGACTGTTCCAGGACGTTTTATACTGGGCATCCAGGTTCGTATACCAGTCAATGGCTATTCCTCGCAAAGTGGCTGGAAATGCCTTCAACCAGTAATCCCAATCGTCCTGGCCATTTGCCTCCCAAATGGTCACGGGTGTCTTACAATGTCGTACGGGGTCCTCCAACCCGTCGCCCATGAATTTTGGAGGCTTTTGTTTCTCCGAGGTGTGTGCCATTGTTCTTGCCTGGAGGGTTTTATGTAGCGCTCGGAAGTGACTATATGCCAGAAAGGTATTATGTGTCCGGGAGGTACCGTACGCCCTTGGTCTGGTTGGACCCCTGTCCGCAGGGCTTTGGTCATCCTCGCTCCTATAGTCCCTCCTTCCCGGGGTTTCAGGATCTGACCCTCCTATTTTGATGCCCTCTGACAAGGACAAATTCCTGATGCCAGATAATGTTGCTTCAAAAATAGTGGCAATCTCTTCGTGCAGGTCTCGTACCACCTCCTCTCCTTGTTCAGAATATTCTGACGGGTTGCTTTGCGACTCGGTCTGGAGTCCTCTTCACTTGACATCGAGTGTGGGGCCTGATCGGCGAGATCACCCTCCGCTACGTCTGGAAGTGGCAGGTTCCTGGCGACCTCGGCCAACTCCTTCCACGTACACAGCCTTTGTCTCTCCCGACTACAACTCTGACTCACTCCGACTTCTGTTGCATTTCTCCGAGCTCTTCGAGTCAGCAACCTCCCTTAGTCGTCGTCGTCTTCATTCAGCCTGTTCTTTTATGCAGAGAGATCTTCGTACAATTCCCTCGTCTACTCCTTTGGTGGCAGTGGTACGTTTGTCCTTGTTTGGTCGTAGGGGCATCAAGTGCCAAAGGTACGGCGTCGACTAGCCTCCCTCTCCTCTTCCTCGCTACGGCTCTGCTCCTCGTTCCTTCAGAGTACTTGTTGCCAATGGAGTTCTCGTGCAATTTCCTCCCTTCGGTCTTGAAGTGCAATCAGATTTCTGGTGAGTAACTTTGGAATGCTTCTGAGCAGGTCAAAGACAGGAGTGCTGACGGTGAGTTCACCACATATCGTGCCTTCAGGGCGGCTCTCTCCTGAGCCTCCCTCTGCGCGTACTGCGTGACAGACACGTCCCACAACTCTACCAAGTCTATCGTCAACTAATCCTCTCGTGCCTCTTTCGTGGTACTCTCTTTGTGCGTGTCGCTGTCAACGACAATTAATTGTTGGTTAAATGGCCGGCCCATTAATTCCTTCCGCCTACCGCCATAGTTATCTCCAAGTTCGTTCAGGCAACGGCACCAAAATGTTTGGTCCTTAATGTAAGGTTGGTAAAACTCACAAATAACACAGTGTTTTCCACACGTACCAATTATTCATGTAACAGAACATTCAGATATCACAGCATAAGTAATAATGATAAACAACTAGACCAGAAGAGTTATATCTTTATTGAATTATCCAGAATATATCCCTACATAATCTCCCCTGCCGAGGTTCCATCCAAACAATATATAGACCCGACGGTGGCCAAGTTGCCAACCGTCACCAACTCCCAACTACCCGACGGGAACCTCTCGACGACGCAATATAACCATAAACACAACATAAACACAATTATAACAATCATTCCTACTAGCATAAGTTATTTACCCCTAACATTGTGCACACACTCCTTGTCTCCGACAAGGACCCCCTTCCTTTTTTTTGCCCTACTAGCCATGAGAGAGAGAGAGAGAGAGCCTTGGGGGTATAGGAAGTCAAAATCAAGTCCAAGCATGACATAGGGTGAAGCTAAAACATGAAGGATTTAGGCCATGGAGTAAGAAAGAAAATTCAAGAACCCAACCTGACACAAGGGAAAGCATAGGGAATGGGCCTTAATCTTTTGACCCTCCTTCCTCGGAGGTTTGTCTCAAGTTTGCTCCCTAGAAGACTCTTGAGAATGCCTAAGCAAACACCGAAATTCATTGTAAACCTCTTCAAGTTCGGCTTTGGCAAGGAAAAAAGCGAATAAGTCATGTTTCAAAAGGTTCTTCCAGTCCCCTTGAAAAGGCCGAACTTTAGGCCGAAGTTCCTATTTTCCCTACAAAGTTTCTTAAGTCATGTTCCTTTTGGCTTGAAAATACCGAACTTAGGGCCGAATTTCACCAAAGCATGAGAAGATTTCGATGTTTGCTAAACTTTTTGCCTTCCAAGTCCGAACTGTAGGTCAAAGTTTAAGTCGAAGATCATGTTTTTCCCTCCAAGTTCATGTGTTTGCAATAGAAAGAGGGGTGTGCTTTAGTCTTTTGTGCCTTCCCACCACCAAGTTTCAGTCCAAGGCATCAAGGACTCCTTATGAACATAAGGAAAAAGAATTGCAGCATAAGATCCATGTGTTTAAGAGGCTATAGAAACAAGCCATGAGTTGCATTGCAGCCCTAACCTCGGTGTTTGCTTGAGAAATGGCCTTATTCCCTAAGCTTCTTCCAATGCATGGAAATGGACCGAAGTTTATACTATTATTGAGAAAAGTTTGGAGTTTTCCAAACTTTTGGCATTCCAAAATGCTTGAAAATGCCGAACTTAGGACCGAAGTTTATGCAATTCCTAAGAAAGTTTGGGATTTTCAGATATTTTGGCTTTCAAATCCCATGGAAAAGGTCAAAGTTGAGGCCAAGTTTCAGGCATGGTTATCCAAACTTCGATGGGAGTAAAACCTTGTTTCTAGCGACCCTTCCCAGGCCGAAGTACAAGCAGAACTTTCTTAGTTTGTGCCAAAATTCAGTATTCTTCTTAATACTCCTTCAAATGTCGAGGTCCATTGTGATAACCCCTACAGTATCACGAGATGTAAAATCACTTGTGTGGATTAATTAAATAAGGTTATTGTAAATGAATAATTACAATAATAATCTAAGTAATCTATGAAAAATAAAGGAAATATATTTAAATTGTTTAATAAAGGAAATGATATTTAAATGGAAAGATATTTAAATATATTTTAATATGTAATATTTAATATATTTAAATGAAATGTTATTTAATATTTAATATATTTAAAAGGGAAGTAATATGTAATATTTAATATATTTAAATGATTTATATTTAATATTTAACATATTTAAAAGGCAACAATATGAATATTTAATAGGCATGACTAAACCTGATGTAGCTGGGTTACTTCCGCACAAAGGGGTGCATGGGTAACCGCAGCCTAGGCTGCGATTACCCCCGCACCCCTTCATGCGGAAGGGGCCCGTGGAGGGGCACAACCCCTCACAGGTTATATTAAGAAGCAGCGGCAGGGGTAAAAGGCAAGGAAGGAGGAGAGCGGACTGCGGAGGAAAGGTAAGAAACAAGGTTTTTACTTATATTAAATAATATAAGTATATTATATGTAATGTCATTATTATTAGTTAATGTGTAACACTCATTAATATTAGTTAATGAGTAATGGGTAATGTTCATTAATAGGTGATGTTAATTGTAGTCTAGTGAATATATATATATTAATGTATAATATTCACTGGTCATTAAATATAGGTAAAAGATGTAATCATGTTAATTGTTGTATACACAAGTTTACACATTAGGAAGGGCTATGAATACAAAGGTATTTAATGAAATGTAATGCATATGTTAAAGATGGAAAAGTATATTGATATATATTAGTTAAAGAATACATTAGGAATCCATGTTAACACAAAGGATAGATTATGAACTGAAAACTGATATGCAAATGTATGGCTTGGTTGACTAAAACTCAACCAAGAAGAGACGGATCTGGCCAATCCCCTTTGAGGACTTGGATGATGGAGGCATCACCCAAGGCAAGGAATAGACAAGGGTGTTCCTTGGATGGCTTGGGTATAAGAGGTTACACCCAAGACAGGACTCGACGGATCTGGCCGATCCCCTCTGAGGACTTGGATGATGGAGGCATCATCCAAGGCAAGGAATAGACAAGGGTCTTCCTTGGATGGCTTGGGTGTAAGAGGTTACACCCAAGATAGGATTCGAACTCATCTTCGATTTCCTGGAGGGCTTGGGACCAAGGGGTTCCAAGAAGGCGAGCTTCACAGCCGCCTAAGGACATACTTTCGTATGGCATTCGTATCCTTTTTATTAGATGAAAATTATGATTATGTTAATTAAGTATTAAATTTAGATTGCAATTTAGATTACTTTATATATATATATATATGTGTGTGTGTGTGTGTGTGTGTGTATGTTTGTTGTGTTCTAACAATCTGTTTTGCAGGTTAATGATCTCTAACTAGTAGGGACATTACACCATTCCCAAGTTTGCTTCTCAAAATTGGATTTTGTAGTCACAAAAAGGTGAGATTGAGGGCATCGAGGACCTTTCCTAGACAAACAAGGTGGCATTCCAAAATTAGTGTTGATTGAAGCTCAAAATCAAGAGTACTCTTCACTGAGACTTCCCTATGCCCAATTTGATCCTTGGATCACTTCCTCAAAGCCAAAATACCCTCATAGATGCAATTGTAGAGTAATGCACAAATCACAAAGGGGGTAATCAATTTGGGTTCCTTTGGGGAATGAGTGAATAGTGAATGAATGACTAGAGGAAATGATGATTCATCTTTGATCGGTGTGTTCATGCAAGATGAAGAACACAAAGGAGGCCATGTGGAGATGCTTGGGCTAAAGTAAGCTCTACAGCACTACCATCCGGAGCATCAATTGAGCTGGAGGACTCCCAAGATAAAGCCAGAAGAGGAATTCCATAGCAGCACCCTGAAGATGTTAGCGAGAAGACCGAAAGACAAAGTAGGAGGGGTTGGATGAGTAATCGCCCCTACCAACACCAACAAGGCAAAAAGAGAAAAGCTAGGGCAAAGGAAAGAGAGGATCATAGAGCAATGTGTTGTAGAGCCAATTGGTGCCATTTCCAGAACTCTAGAAAATAGTGACAAGGGCATGCACAGAATGCTATAGGACATGTAAAAACTGAAAAGAACAGTTGGAGATGACAAAAAAAAAAAATTATTGTCATAGCGATTATTTATTGTAAAATGACTACTTGTTGGCCCAATTTAATGCAATTCAAAAGGGGGCTACAAGTTAGTTATTTCCAAGCTACCAAATTTACCTTTTTGTGCCTTGAGCACTGTGAAATTTTGTCTTCTAATAGGATTAATTGAAAACAGTTGAAAGTAGCTGAAAAGGTGGTGGTGGTGGTTGATGGTTGTTGAGATCATAGAAACGGGACTCGGACTCGGCTCGGACTTGGCGAGGCCGACTTGACTCGGGACTCGGACTCGGGAGTCAAAACTTGGCTCAGACTTGGCTGGACTCAGCAAAGTGAAAAACTCAAGAAATTTAGAGATTTTTTAAGATTTAAAACTTGTTTCATGCACCCTTTATTAAATACACCTTAAAGACACAATAACATCATCAAATAGAAGCTAATTTGATTACATACACAAATATACATCAATCACATAAGCATAAACGCAAATTGTAGCTGAAGTAAATAACAAACATAGATATATAAATATTGTGAAATGTATACAATATTACAAAACTCATAGAATAAAAAATCCATGTCATCATATGATCAAATGAGATGCAAACTCTTCCTTTCCAACTCTTGATGCACCAAATGACAATATATGTTGTTATATGGAGCCTAATTAGACTCGGAGGTTAAAATTTCCCTACTTTTATCAGTGCAGTTTCCCCCCTAATTTTATGACGAGGTTATGGGGGCAGCGCCCCCAAGTTGGGGTCAAGGGGCAACGCCCCTTGCGGGGTCCAGGGGCAGCCACGATACAGGGCGGGGTTGCCAGGGGCAACCGCGATACAGGGCGGGGTCAAGGGGCAGCTCCCTGTGAGGCCAAAAGACTTATTATTTTATAAAGGCGTCGGGTGTTATTTTTCTATTGTTTCTCCTCACAACTCACTTTTCTCCTCCTATTTTGCCAAATGAATGAAATGAAAGTCACTTTTAGGCTCAAAGAATAATATAAACTGTTGTCGGGAAATATGCATATCTTATGTTTTAGTAGTAATGTCATTTGTTAGTAGTTAGTTAGCCAACGGGTAGGTAGTTGGAGTCGCGACAGTTGTGTCGCACCCCTTCGGCTATTATATATCGTACTACCTGCGGGTATTGAAAGTGTGTTATTGACGGCAGATAATACTATGAACATTGTATATGATTTATTAATGGAAAGCTTATTCTTGCATTCATGTTGCACTTGAAATACATTTAGATGGACTCAAAACAAACTTTTACATCTATTTACATAAGATATACATATTTCCCGACAACATAAACCAAAAAAAATCAATTCGAAACATATTAGAAGTGTTTTTTTTTAACTTAAGTTACATGCCACCCGCCAAGTTTGGGAGTCAAGACTCGCCAAACTTGGCAATTTTGGGCGAGTGCGATTTTGGGCAATTTTTTGAGCCAAACTCGGCCGACTTTGAGTCCAAGCCCTCTGGACTCGGTGAGCATGACTCGACTCGAAAATCACCCAAACTCCGCGATTTTGGGCGATTCTCGTTTCTCTGGTTGAGATCATTAACCAAAAAGCTATCAATATTTCTAGAAGGCAGATCAGAGCCATTAGGTGGATGGAAGCTTGGCCATTGATTCAAAATGTAAAATCTATAACAGGCGAATGCCTCTCTCATTGTAGGAGGTTAGAAAGGTTAGACTTTAGAAAGCTAGAAGATTAGAAGTAGCAGTAGTTTGAAGTAGAAGTAGAATACAATAGGATTGTTGGACAGAAATTGTTGTAATGGCAACTAGAGCAGATGAATAAAGCATTGAAATATGGTGTTTTGCCATTTGCCCTAACTTGTTTGCATGGATTCTCTTCACCTAGCTAATTAAAGTTCAGTGATCTTAATGGTGAAGTGTGAGGGTATTTGATGTGATTTCAAGTTCATACCATTGGGTGCTTGCTCACTATATGTCTCTATGTATGGTTAGTTCAACTGTGAGTGTTTGTTTTGGATTGCGCCAGAGCTAGGTATCCAAATGAATATTCATGGTCTGAAAATCTTTTACTTCCCCTTGGAGCTTGCACTATTCCTATAGAGTTGTGAGTTTATCTTAGGCTGAGCAGGAACTAGTTTTATTCGAAATTTTGTCTACCTATAGCACCAACTGTTATTATCATTGTCCCTAGGATCCCTAAACCATGCCCCTTTGCTATTTAATCCAATTTCGAGAAGTGAAGCATCACTTGATAGCCATACCAGATGCAAGCCAGCTTGTCAAATGCATAAGTCCCCTCGTGTTTACCAACAAAACACATCAATCACTAAGTTATCCTAAGCAAGTCAAGACCTGACAGTTGGAAACTTGAGATTATCTCTTGTGATCAACTCAAATAGCACTAGAGATTCCTTATTCAAGGAAAGATAGGATACACTCAGCATTGTATTATGCGTTGACCGAAAGTGCAAGCTTTCGCCATCAACATGTTGGAATCAGAAGCCTCTGGGTGGCACCAAGCATCAGGTGCGTAGAATTATTTGGAAGTCGGTTTGGAACATTGAGGATTCTCATTGAGGTTAGAATTGGAATACTTTAATCCATCTATGTTCTGAATTTTTATAAACAGATTGTATTGCTCTTATTACTTTAAATTGGAAGATTGCAAACTATTTGACCGAATGTCTCACTACTATTTGTGAACTTTGAGGCACAAATGTAAACAACTTATATTGCCCCATAGCATATCTTTCAAAAATTTCATTTAATGAGCAGTGTATTGCTCTTATTACTTTAAATTGGAAGATTGCAAACTATTTGACCGAATGTCTCGCTACTATTTGTGAACTTTGAGGCACAAATGTAAACAACTTATATTGCCCCATAGCATATCTTTCAAAATTTTCATTTAATGAGCAATATGTTAAGTGTTTGATGAAATGACAACATGATTCAAATCAGAATTTTATAAAAGTTTGTAGAGAATTGTTGGAATGTAGATTGGGATATTAGAGTCAACTATACAATTAAAAGATGATCTAACAAATCATGCCATCACATGAAGTCCCCCTTGATATTGTCAAGATAGCATTGTGCTATTAGTTGTGAGCCCTCCAAGTCAACTACAATAGGCTAACAAATCATGCCATCACATGAAGCCCCCCTTGATATTGTCAAGATAGCATTGTGCTATTAGTTGTGAGCCCTCCAAGTCAACTACAATAGGCCCTCTACCATTCTCTTTAATGAGTTAGAGAGTCCATCAAATAATGATGTCAAGCAAGCAACATATCAACCTCCTATGATCCTCAAAGTTATCAGAGCTCCCAAGCTCTTGACATTACACCATTGGCTTCTTTGTGGCCAAGTCATTATGCAATGGTTTGATGGAGCTCTTGACATTACACCATTGGTTTGTTTGTGGCCAAATCATTATGCAATGGTTCTAGGACATCAAACGTAGCAATGACATCAACAAATAGCAAAACAATGTGATCTTTGACTAAGCTAGAAGATCATGCAACCCACACACCCTCATGATATCATTAGTAACCTTTCCAGTCTACTATTGTGCTATTGGTTGGTCTACTTCAGCATATTGGTTGGAACCTGTTGTGACGTATTCACACATCGCAACATTGCAAATGGGTACCCCAACTTTTTGCTTTCTGGGGTTAGCCCTTTTGGTTTTGTTGTTAGTCGTTTTCGTGTCTTAGCCTTTGCACTGAAGGGATTGAGTCAGGTGGATCTCCTCATGAGGTCAGGTCAATTGAGTGATTAGGGATTATTTAGATCATTCCAAGGGTGTTTTTTGTGTACTATCTGGTCGCACTTCAAGTTGCTAAATCAAACCTTGGTTGAATGCATAATGTCCTCCTAGGTCCCATCCCTTACATCAAGGACAGAGCAAATTCACCTTAAGGAGTCTGGAATGTCATCTTGATCCTGAAATTTGACTAACTCTGGAAAATTGAAGAATCCTCCAAAAACTAGATTTTGCATTATAACTCTTGGAGGTCCAAAACCACTCTCAAACATCCTGACAATATATATGGAATACAACTTAAAATGTCACTTATACTTAAATGTTATATTTCATATATGAATCCTGACGGAGAGACTAACATGTCAAATTTCGCTCCTGACCCTTCCAAAGGGTCCACAGCGAATTCCTCTTGAGATCATGTACCTTCCAAAGATACCTAAGCGAATTTGCCAAGGATTGTGCTTTGATCCCAAATTTGAGCAAGGAAAACCCTTAGGATGCCTTCCTAGCATAGACCAAGGTCAAAACAAAAGTAAAATGACGGATAAATTGAGTGAAAATATGAATTTTGCTCCTGACCCTTCCAAAGGGTCCAGAGCGAAATCCTTCAAGGGCTCCTATCTCACTCAAACAATTGAATGAATCCCATTTCAAGTAGATTTGAGGGCAAATTGACTTAGTTGTGATAGAAGAAAGGTGGAAAAGACAAGTCCAAGGCAAGTTGAGTCTAGAGAAGCAAATTTCGCTCCTGACCCTTGCCCAGGGTCTAAAGCGAAATCCTTCTTTTAGGCCTTTTTGGGGGTCAAATAAATGATGTCTTTAGGAGAGAGGGATTGAAAAGTCAAGTCTAAGGTTAAGCCAAGTGAAAAGGGGTGTGAATTAAGCCTAAAAATGCAAAATTCGCTCCTGACCCTTCCAAAGGGTCCAGAGCGAATTTCACCTAAGCTCCTGACCCTTCCAAAGGGTCCAAAGCGAAATTCTTAAAAGGACTTCATTCCTCACCTAAGCCATTGAACTAATCTCATTTTGAGCAATAATGGAAGCAAATTGACTTGATTGAGGTGAAAGAAGGATTTGAAAGTCAAGTTTAAGGTGATTTGAGAGGAAAAGAAGTGTGAATTGAGCCTAAGGGAGCAAATTCGCTCCTGACCCTTCCAGAGGGTCCAGAGCGAATTTCTTCAAGAAGCCATGTACCTTGCTCAAACCTTTGAACTAACCTATTCCTAAGCATTTTTTAGGGCAAAAGACTTGTTTTTGATGAGAAAAGGATGAGAAATGAATTTTCCTGAAGGAAAATCTCATTATAGGTCCTGTCCTTGGAAAGGTTCCAGAGCGAAAATCTCATTATAGGTCCTGTCCTTGGAGAGGGTCAAGAGCGAAAATCTCATTATATGTCCTGTCCTTGGAGAGGGTCCAGAGCGAAATTAATCCTAATGCCTTGTTGATGATTTAAGGTAAGAAATGCTATGTTAGAATGAATATATTATGTATACTTAATCATCTTTTGTTTGTTTTGCAGATCAACAAGACCAAGTTAGAGGAAGATCAAGCGAGGACAAGGACTTCTTCAAGCTTCATCCACAGTAAGGACACCTTAGATGCATGAGAAGGTACCCAAGGTGTTGCTAAAATCAAAGGATTTCAAATGTTAGAACTATCCTCAAAGAAATCACAAGATATCAGAAGAAGGATCTTATAAACATTTCAAGGCAAGATGAGCTATTAGAGAAGGTGACTTGACCATGACTTCCTATCACCATAATGCAAAATCAAGGAGGCTTCATCAAACATAGGGGAGTCAAGGAAAGGTACATCATTCCTCAAGCACCTCGAGGACGAAGGAGGATCAACCAAGGTCAGTGCAAGGGTAGGTTGAAGAAGCAGATAGTTTCAAAAGAGTTAATCAAAGTTAGCTTCTCATCATCACCACATTGAGTATCAAAAGAGATACGACGTTCCTTGACTAAGCAAGTGTAGGACAAGGTGGCATCCCAGTCACTATTCCTCCAATCAAAAGGCTCTACCTCAGCATGTCCAGATTCAGTGAACCACGCTTGCACATGAAGGCACAAATTCCGATGTACCTACCCCTGTTTCCCATTGGTTCTCGTGCATTAAATGTAATTTTCTCATTGGCTAGGGGAGTTTGTTGTAACAAACCCTAATTAGGGTTTACATCTTGTAATCCTAGCCATTGATTGTAAATCAATCAGAACCATTGAAATGTAAAGAGCTCTCTATATAAAGTTCTGGCTCTTCATTTGTAAAGGGGAATAGTTAGTTAATAGTAGTTAGAACAGCCAATAGTCAATAAGTTAATAGTCAATAGAATATAAGTTAGAGTAGAGTAAGAGAAGGCAAGAAATTGTTGCCTTAATTGTAAAAGATTCCATTTTCATTGAAGATATGGTGAAATATGTTGTCCCTTTGCAATGTGCATGGCTTCTTGTTGAATCTTCATATTAGATGGTAGATAATTAGATTGAATGGAGAAAAATTGTTGAATGCACTCGCTTGGAATCCACCTAGTCCAAACCACTAGCCTCTTACTGATTGTAAGGGCGCCCTGCGTGGTCAACTGGCATTGAATGAGCTTAATTTTGAATTGTTATGCGTCTATTGTTCATGCATTAACTTGAATGGTGATCAATGTCTGATGGTGTAACGATTTGAACATCTTCAAAATTTCCTTAGAAGATTGCACTGAGCCGGTGTCGAATTGTTCAGTTTGATGGTGAGACCTAGCCTAGTAGGACTCCAACTAGTCATTCATCCATCTTCTTGCATTCTAGGCCTTAGAGTAGACTTTCTGAGCCTTTCACCTTTTGCTATTTCTTTATTTCCCGGTGAGTAGTTAGGACTCAAGTTCCAGCAAATCAAGCTTTCAGGCATACAAAGGTAAGTCCCCTTGTGATTCCAACAAAATCACATCACACCAACAAAGCTTATCCACACGTAGAGACCCTACATATAATAACCTTAAAGTTATTTCGATTGATCCTTAGGCAAATCTTTAGCATTCGAATAACTTTGTTCAAGAGAGGATAAGATACCTTGGTATTTTATTTTGTGTTTGCATGTGCATAAAAAACACATCAACAGAACCCAAGTTGTATCCTTATGTACAAGGATGACATTATTAGAGATATTAAACCATGTGACCTTGTAGTGAGATGGATGATCCAAGGGCCCCCACACGTTTTAGGTTTGAGCTCCTATCATTTTAGATCGAGTTTGCACTAATTGTTCATCTCTATGTGATGAACAACCATTGCACCTCCTATGATTCCTCTCGTGTTGTATTCAATGAATCCACCTTTGCCGCACAATCATGAGGGCTTGATTGTAACAATCCACCCCTGCACATGCTTAACAATTGATTGAGTGCTCAAACTAATAATGAACAAAGCTATGAGTTCTTGTGCTCAACACCACTTGCATTTGTTAGAACTAGAATGTTACTTGCAAGAAGCTCAAATTGACTTGCCAAATGAAATTATTGTGTCACCAATCCCATTTCCTCTACTATAGATAAATTGACTGAGGTTAAGTAGTTAACAAAACAAAAAAATTGGTCTTTTTTATAGTATCCCAAAAGGGATGTCCTGTGCTTTTAGTTGTGAGCACGATTGGAGTACTTTAAAGCCATTAACATAAAGAAGCGCAACAAGTTAACTCAAAAACACTTGAATGGCCTTGTCATTGAGTAGAACAACATTCAATTGCATGCCAAAAAGGTAGAGTGCAAGAGACACATCAGACACTTGACCTAAATGACATTGATCCATGTTCAAATTGAGTTGTGGAAGATGTGGATACATTGTTCACTAATGATGATATGGCTAGTCTGGAGAGGGAGGCATCAAAAGTAGCATCATTTGACAAGGTAGAAGGAAAGGCTAGTGAGATATCAATGAGAAGTTAATCACATTCATAGCATGATCCTTAGACCGTAGACAAAAAACAGCATTTCTGCAGAGCACATTAGTATGAAACAATAGTAAAATCAACATTATAAAAGCAAAAGGTGCTTACCAACTGTACAGACTACAGCATCAAAAGAATTTGATCTGAATGCCTTTTCAATGCTTGGAGGGTCCAGAACATCACCAATGGCAAGCATAGCTCCCAAACCTTCAATTTCCTTACGAAATTTTTCAGTTCTCTGAAAAACAGTAACCCAAGAACCTGCTTTTCCCAGCTGGCGGACCACTTCCATTCCCACTCCACCTCCACCAACAACAAGCACTGGTGACAATTTACACTATCATGTTCATGTCAAATGTTTTTAAGACATATATATAGCTAACCAAAGAATCATATGCACTGCTCATGAACAAATGAATATCAATTCTTAGGGACAGTTAGGTAATATTACTCCAATCACTATCTTGAAAAACCCTGGGCTGACCTCAATTTCAAATGAGTGTACATGGTCTTTACAGAGCAATTGAAACCAAATGCTTTTAAGATCCTGAGCAAGTATTTTATAATTGACAAGAGATTAACAGTATGATGAATAAATAGCAGTGTAATCAATGTCATTGTCTCCAACACATACTTCTTTGTTCTTCTACTTATGGTTTTGCATTTTGCATATTCTCGCACACTTGTAGTGTAAATTCATAGAGTTTTTCCTTTACTCGAAAAATATCTTATCCAAAGAATTAGTCTTAAAGGCAACCTGCACATGATTCAGGCCAGACTTAACCAAGAGTATTCTATGAATCCATTTACAAGTGTTAAAAATGCTACGTTCAAACATTATGAAGCTTTCTTTACACCATTAGGATAGTGAGGATGTCAAAAAAGACCTGTTGCATTGTCAATTGTGACTGTATCTGCTGACTGGCATCTAGCTTTTAAAACATGATTCTTTTTCCACGCCACATTCAGATGGATAGGTTGTGGCATTGGAACTCTGCTTTTGATTGAGTGATTCTTTCTGGATAATCCACAGCCATAATCTTGATGCCCTGAAAATAAATGCAGTAACAATTTGAATTTGGACTACACATCAAAGTTAGATATTGAAACAGCATAAAAAGCACATTGAGAAGCATTTGAGAATTTAAAAATAAATCTCAAAATGCTAGTCCTTTAAAATAAGAATCCCTCTAAATGCAAAACGGTTAACCATCAAATAAACGTATTTGCACAATTGTCTTGCAGAGAAAAAAATAATGAATACCAGCATCAAAGAATCACCCAGATGCTACCAATTCAACTGCTGAAAACATTGTGTACAATAACTTGGCAAAGCATCAAGGCATTTACAACAGATATAAAGAATAGATGCCCAAAAAAAATGCCATACAAAACAAATATGTTCTAGACTAGCATAACATACTAAGAAAAAAGTTATAAACAAAAAATAAACAGACCATTATCCATTCATATTGAAAGTAAATATTTTGTATAATAGCACTGCTCTCCCTTATAAAATATAAACATAGAATGAATCAGACCCAAAATCCATTACTTGCAACAAAACTTGAAATGATAAAAGGTCATGATACCTTTAAAAGAACTGCAGAGCAAAGCTTTATCATTTTGTGCCATTATTCTGACCTCTCCTGAAACAAAAGCAATGCAGAATAGTCAATTCTTGTTAGACACAAATAAGTAAATATAAAATATTATAAGTTGTCAGGTAAAGTACAATGGCTTTTATATACAGGTGTCAAGAATCATACGTCCTAGTCCCAAAACATATAAATAAGCTAAGTTACCAAGTAAACCTGTTTTGTGTCAGGTCTGTGTATCGGTTCATTCCAGGTACAGGTTTGATCCCAGTTTGCCCCAAGGTACTGCCTAGGTGTACCCAAGGTCGACCCCCACATCCCTGCAGATGGGGTTGCCAAAAAAAGTCTTCTTCTCAATTGTTTTTTAAAAAAGAACATTTTTTTAACCAAACATGCCCTCCAATGCCTCCATTCGCCCTAAAGTGAGGGTCTTTTTGGCTTTCAACTCATTTGACAAACACAAAACACGAAGAAGAGCATTGTTTTCCTCCAAGCTGCCATTGTTGGGTTTTGAAGGTTGCTTTATTTTTTTTTGAAGGTGAGGACTACATGGGAGTAAGACCTACACCAAAAGTTTAGGTGTCCTTGCACAAGGAATATTTAGCCATCAAAGGTGAGTAAATCTTTCATTTTTTTCAAGATTATTCAAGTTTGTTTTTTTTAACTTTTTATGCATAATAAGGGGTTATAATGCCATGTTTTTTTCAATTGTAGTGTTGTTAATTTGTAATTTTTTTATTTTAGGTTCATACAAAATGGCTGAAAGTTCTAGTTGGGTTGCCTAAAATGCAGAGTTCTTTTAAATTTGATGCAACGTTGCCTCTTTGGCGACATATCTATTGCAATACCTTAGGGAAGCCCTCCTTGGTTTAGTAGAGCCAAAAGTAAAGGAAGTTTTACCCACCTCAATAATCGGTCCTCAATTGCCTAAACTTGACCACAAGTAGTGGTCTTCTCTGTTAGAAACATGGTTGCCATTGCACCAAAAGATCGACCTATTGATGCCCGATACAACCGTGAGATTGAACAACACAAGGATACCAAGGGCGCACACCTTGCAACAATCCCCCCCAATGCAAGTGAGGGGTTTGAACCCATAACCTAGGCTTCGATACCACTTATTAGAAACACGGTTGTCATTGCACCAAAAGATTGACCTGTTGATACCGAAACAACCGCGAGATTGAATGAGTCCACAAGAAGCAGTTAAGCCATGTCGCAAACCCGAGCATTGCGCTGCACAGCACAAGGAGACCAAGGGCGCACACCTTGCAACAATCCCCCCAGCACAAGCGAGGGGTTTGAACCCATGACCTATGCTCTGATACAACTTATTAGAAACACGGTTGTCATTGCACCAAAAGTTGGCCTGTTAATGCTTGATACAACCGCAAGATTGAATGTATCCGCGAAAAGCGGTTAAGCCATGTCGCAAACCTAAGCACTGTGTTGCACAGCACAAGGAGACCAAGGGTACACACCTTGCAACATTTTCCCCAAATTTGACACTCGTAGCATTTGGGAAGAGATTCAGCTTTAGAGATTTGGAGTTGACAACTCAGATCACCAACATCCCCTATTGGTATTCTTGGTTCTCACATCACGTCAATCCCTTCCTCTATTTAGCTAGCAAGATCTGTTATTCATCTTTCAATTCTCTTCTCTTGCTATCTAATCTTGATGATGGATCATGAAGTGTGATCAAAAACGTTGATGGAGAAAAAAAAAAAGTTTAACATAGTCAAATTCAGAAATATTCAAGCTTTATGGACTGGAAATTTTATATCTTTGATACTTCTTTTCATGCCTAAGAAAAAAAAATGGTTTTTGTTTTATCAAATTTCAAGTGCATCCCTTCTCCTCTGCCCAGAACATTATATAACTCAAGCTCTCCTTTTCCATGGCATGATATCCCGCAAATATTGGCACTAACTGGGCAAGTTTATTGATAATCTAGCTCCTCTAACGGAGTTGTTAACTTACAAATCAATCCCACAAATTAAGGTAGGTCCAAACAGTTAACTAGCCACACAACCCACCTTAATTTAATCCACTACAGTCCTAACTAATTAAAAGTAACTACAGTTCAAATTATACTATCCCTTGCCGACAGACCAATCACTCAACAAATGCTGACAGTACATTCGCTGCCTACCTAACTGCTGACATAACACTCATGCAGTGCTGCGGATTAAAAAAGAAAGATCCAAATTCCTAAATCGGGATTTTTTGAATAGCTTGTTACTATCCAGTGGAGAATAAATCTCTATAATAATGGTATAAAAAGCCATCTTAAACGAATAAAACCTGTAAGGCTATAGTTGCAGAAACTTCATAAAATATTCATCATAGGTTTTACTGTATGGCTAAACATGACTTATTATTAACATTGGGAAAGAGTCAAACATTAGGTAGTTGGCTGAAGGCCGTGTTAAGAATCTCTCTCCACACAAAAGATGAAAGGCAACATGTAATCTTTGATACCAAGAGAATGAGAGAATGGATTCTGTGGGATTCTGCAAGGTTAACCGTTAAAGTAAACTATATTGTCAAAATAACTTAACAGGTCCTACAAACTAATTTACTTCTAAAAAATTGAAATTAGTCGTCATCATTACATACTAATTTGAATGAGATACACCTCAATAAGCTTAAATCTAATAGAATGAAGTCGAGGGGTAACGCATTGTCCATCTTATTGGGAACCCCATTTTAAGTCAATAAGAAACGTAATAAAATGTTGAAATTGCGTAAAATAACTCATCCAAACTAAACAACAAACCTCAATGAACAGGATTGTAACAGAAGAGAGACCCTTTCGCATTGGCATCTAACCCGAAAGTTAGCTTCAAGTGAAATTTACCAAATCAAAAAACAAAGCCAGCAAGGGTTGATAGTAATAAAAATAAAATGTCGTATGAAGATGTAACAAGGATAAAAATGCATTGTTATAAATGTAAGCTAGAAGTAATAGAAAGAAGAAAATTAAGCTACCAGGTTTGCAAAATCGTGTGATGGTGAGCGTAGCCATTTTCAGAGGTCAAAAGAGCAGAGCAGAATATGAACGTGTGCTCTTGATAACTTCAATCCAGTTAGAAGGAAAATTTATTCGACTTGGTTGTATGATGCAGTAAACTCACTTTTAGATTTGAGGAATAAAATTTTGCTCAACGAGTGAAGTTATACCTTCTGTTTTCTTATCGCTTTCACTCTCTAATGGAAGCGAAAATTATTTTCTACGTTTAAATATGGTGATCTCAACCAGATAGTCTACAGATAATCTATTTCATCAGTTTTAATCAACCTCACAAGAATCTAATTGCGCGGTTTTTCTTTAACTCGATTATAAACTAGGGAGGTTAAGCTTTAATGTGGGTTTATATTAATAACATTTTAAAAATTATATGGTATTATTTTGTTGGGTAGTTGGGTCTATAATACAAATTTAAATGATTAATTTGATAATATTGTAATTTTAATTAAAGAGTATGGTAGAAATTTGTTATAAAGTTTTTCTATTTATGTTAAAATCACATTTCATGATCTATTATTGCTAAGATGATAAAAATAAAGAAAATAAATATCATGTACAATTACAAGATTAGCTCATTATAAAGAGAGAGAATTGATAGACACATAATACGAGAATCTTAAGGGAAGAATTGGAGTCAATGAAAAGAGAGCACAAATAAATAAATTAAAAAAATAATAATAAGACATTGGGACTGATATTTATGAGTGTGATATTAAAAAACTAGAGTAAGTTAGCATTGGGATAAGGTATCTCAATCTTAAAGTCCTAGTGTAAATTTATTTAATTATTTGATGCATATTTATTATATCCTAAATTGCTAACTTCATATTTTGTCATATCACTGTGGGACCTTATAATGATGTGGCATCCTACATGGCAGATGATGACTATAATAAAGTTCTTATTTTCTAGGAAGTTGGTGCCCACCTTGGAGGACCTATACTTTAGGTGGCAAGGGTCATAAATTGTTATATCATTTTTATGACAAACTATGATAACCTATGATAACCTGTTGTGATAGTTTTATTAGTTGTAAGAGTTAATTGTGAAAGTTTCTAATTCATGCTATGAATGTGTAAGAGTTTATATTTGATAGGTGGCTATGTGCAAAGGAAAACAGTTGTTCCTACATTTAACAGTTGTTGTGTAGAAGGGGTTTTGCATGTGGCAAGTTAGCCATTGATGAAGAAATGGGTGTTAGTTTTGGAAACTACTATGTGTAATGAGTCATGTTTGTGACAGCTTGTTGTTTTGGATACCAGTTTAACTACCTAGACATTTGAGATGGTTTTGGAAAATATGGGTGTCTTCTCGTCATATGTGAGCTCTATAAATACTTGGTGCCTTAGATTATTATGTATGACAAGTTGAAGTTAATATGAGACGTCATTAAACTGTCAGAATTATTCCATATTTCTTTGTTGTTGTGATTACTTCATAGAACATTGACTCTATATGTCGTATTGTAATTGTTGTTGTTGGTAATACAATTGAGCTATGTATTTTGGAGTGTGGGTTTTTTTTGAAGGGTTTTCCCAACATAAATCATATGTTATGGTTTGCATTGTTTTTAATCGATAATTTGTTTTTAATGTGCATATAAACTATAACAATTAAGGGTTTAAAGAATTTTTGCATTCACTCTCCTGATTTGATTAGAATTCAAAATATTTTTTTCTCCTTAACTTCCTTTTTAGTTAGTCTATCAAGAAATTATTATGTCATCACAAAAATGTGTTATGATTATGATTATTAAAAAAATAATAATTAATTGTTGTGTGACTTAAGAATAAATTCTTGAAAAGTAGAAAAAGAATAGATACAAAATTATTAGTGTAAAAAATAAAAAATTAATTCGAACAATTAATACAATTATGAAAAAAGAAAAAATTACTATTATCTAATTGCATTATAATTTCATGATAGGCTAACATGCTTTTAAGTTTATATATTGTTACATCCATTAAATATTAGCCCAATACATCATTTATAAAAAATAAAAAATAAAAATGATTTTTCTATTTGTTGTTTTGCTTCATTGACTTCAAATCCTCTCTTATAATCCTTGTATTCTATTTTGATCAATTCTATATCTCTTTATAAACAATTAAGTTTACAAGTATGCATCAATTTTATCCACTTGTTGATAATGGATCATATAGTGTAATCTAATATATTGATTCAAAAAAATTATTTACGATTTTCTATCAAAAGCTTTATAATTTGTTACAAAGATTGTAAAATATCATATTTTCAATGTCATGGCTTAATTGTTATGCTATCTTTTAAAAAATATTCTAATTTTTTTTTTTGAATAAAAGGGGTAAAAACTTTATTGAAACTAAGACACAAAAATTAAAAGGAGGTCCCAAGCATCGAGGCTCCAAAAAGAGAACCTCGGGCTCCAACCAAGCTCAGCCAACATCATTACTATCCATATCCTCAGCAAAAATCTTCTGCAAGACCTCACAGTAATCCGGGGAGAGATGCTCCCATCCTTCAATTTTCCAGTCACTATCTTGTTTCAAAGCCCACTTAGCCAAGCAATCGGCTGCTCTGTTCCATTCACGAGGAATGTGGAGGAAGGACACCTGCTCCATTAAAGAACTAATTTGAAGAATCCGATGAACTATCCCTGCCAGCTGCCAATGAATCCCACTTACCTTCTTCTCAATCAGCAAATTCACAATAATTTGTGAATCCAATTCACAAATAACCTTCCTTCTACCCAACTCCCAAGTCCGCTCCAGGGCATAGAGAATAGCAAGTCCCTCCATAAGATTATTAGATTGCCTCCCTTTATGCACCAAAAAGAAGAACACCACCTCCCCCAAACAATTCCTACCAACACCTCCAACCCTTGTCAGGTCTGGGTTACCCCTGGAGGAGCCATCAATGTTAATCTTGATAATCTCATCCTGGAGGGGCCTCCACCTTCCCAACCTTTGATTCATAGCACACCTACCTCTTCTGACACAAGTAGAGGCGAGAGACAACTCTTGCCAACCAAACCTACTCACGATATCCGCCTCAACTCTGTCCAAAGGAAAATTCACCTCACATTTAGCTTCCACCGTCTCTCGAATCATAACCATGATTTTGTTCCACACTTGTTGCACTAACAGTCTGGCCTCACAGAAGATCCTTTTGTTCCTCTCAAGCCAGATTTGCCAGAGAATGAAGATGGGCCCAATATACCATACCATCTGGAGGAAGGGGGACAAGATAGGAGGTATGCCCAAACTACTCCAAAACTCCACCAAAGAATCTGCGTGAACACAAGGACACTTCCACACCCCCCACCAGTAATGCCTAATAAGCATAGAAAAGGGGCATCTGAAGAACAGATGTGAGGAGTCTTCCTCCCCATTGCCACACAAAGCACAAATCGAAGGCCCCGAGAAACCCTGCTTGCAAATATTATCCCAGGTAAGGCATCTATTCCAGGCCAGATTCCACGCGAAGCAGTTGCACTTCGGCCAAGAAGAATTGTTCCAAACCTGTTTCCACCAGTGCACCTCTCTTCCCTCCAATCTTCGGTTCAACAATTCCCTGTAACCACTAGCAACCATAAAGACTCCCTTGGGATTCGAAGACCAAGCAAGTCCATCCCTACCCTTAATGCCAGTACGGTGTCTACTCGCCGAAATGCCTTGTAACTCAGCACAGTCCTCTTCCATCCCAACAACCGGCCACTCATTAAGATCCTTCCACCGCTCCATCTCCAGCCTCCCACACCTGTAAACAGTCTTAAAGTCACTCACCCTTGACCACCCCACCTCCAAAAACCTCTGGCTAAGATTCCCAAGATTAGGAAACTGATCAAGAATGGGGGGTACCCGTCCCAAGAGTCATTCCAGAAAAGGACCTCTTCCCCCCTCCTACAGATCCAAAAGAGTCCTTTCTTAATGAGAGAGGCCCCCTTCTTGAGAGTATACCAAATCGTAGAGCCTTTACCCTCTAGCAGATATCTTGGAACCTTCTGAGTTGGTATTCTTTGCATATATTTGAAGGCCAAAATCTTAGCCTAGCCACGATCCTGCTCAACACACCACCTCCTGTACAATTTTGTTACCCGAGCCTCCTTGAATAGAATAGCTTGCCTTAAACCAAGACCCTCGATTGCTTCGGGCTACACACCAAGTCCCAATTGACCAGACTCCATTTAGACGAGGATAGATTTGTTGGAAATATGGATGGAGCAACTGAGAGGGGAGGGGTGAATCAGTTACCACAAAAATAAATCCACAAGTCCCTTAGATGTCTTAAATATAAACTGTTGTAACTCGGTAAATTAGCTTATCATTGTTCATCAAACATTAATATGCATGAAACAAATAACATGAACACAAGTAACACCAGATATAACGTGGAAACCCAATTTTGGGAAAACCACCAATGTAACTAGTTACTGATTTTCACTCTTCTAAAGTGAGCCCTGTTAGGAGCCAACCCTGTTAAAGGTTACAAAACACACTGTTAGGTGTGACCCGGTTAGAGGATTTGATCACCTTTCTAGGAGTGGCCTTGTGAAAGGTCTTAAGAACAATTCAACCGAATTGTCACCTTGTCAGAGGATTTACAAAATGGTTGTTAGACCAACTCTGTTAAGAGATTTCGGTATCACTGCTACAATGGTTAAAAAGCAACAATGAAGTGATCTGAATTAAACACAACTTATCTTGCTGATACAGATCTCTGTTCTGCGCCAATAGATCCTTACTGATCACATATATCTTTTTTGCACCTCAAGGATATCACTGATCCTTCATCAGAATTCGCACATTTCTGCTCCTTCACATCTCCATACTTTTTTTTCACTCTTCAAAATCGCAACTTGATCACTCATATATACCATTCAGGTTACCAAGTCGGCTTAATTATAAGTTACAATAAATATTACATAGGTCGGCTACATATACAAGTTTCAATAAATTAAATATTGCTTCGGTCGGCTGCATAAACATTTCACTGATGCTCGGTGAACACTGCTGATTCTTCGATAACCGACTGAACTCGGTAAGTACTGCGATCTCGGTAAAGACTGACTTTCCTTCATATTCTTCGAAGACCGACTTAACTCGGTAAAGACTGTGAACTCGGTATAGACTAACTTTCCTTCACATATTCTTCGAAGACCGACTTAACTTGCTTCTCTTACCGTCTGAACTCGGTAGACTCTGTCTGACTGCTTTGCCGAACATTCTGAACTCGGTAGACTCTGTTTGACTGCTTTGCCGAACATTCTGAACTCGGTAGACTGATATGACATTTGTGTAACATCAAAGACAACACACAATTAAACAATTGTATCCAACAATCTCCCTCTTTGGCATTGATGGCAACACAACATGTCATAGCAGAATGAAATTTGAAAACAGGTCTTTTCTTTTATGACAGCAACATGCCAACATAACTTTCCCTTTGGATGGAGAACACTCCTTCTTTCAATAATCTCCCTCTGTGAAGTAACTTCATCTTTGGACGGTAAAACTCTCCCTCTTTATCAAACAACTTTCCCTCTTTATCTTAATGAACTTTCTTTCAAATTTTAGAAGGATATGACAGTAACTCTCCCTCTTTGACAACACATGCCAAAGACAATAAGACTTTATCTGAGTTATAATGTACCTTTTGTACTGATTCATATGCAATATTTTCCTGATTATACTGCATCAACTGGTAGATTTTTCACTTAGGATGAGTTGATGCATCACTAAAACTTTTCTTTAGTGAATTTCAGATAGGGGAGTGACCCCTAACTTACCTCTTAGATACAAGAATGCATCCTTAGCCAATGGTTTTGTGAATATGTCAGCAATTTGTTCCTTTGTGTGAATATATTCCAATCTGATCTCCTTGTCCTGCACCAGTTCTCGGACAAAATGATATTTTATTGCAATGTGCTTGGTTTTGGGATGCATCACTGGATTCTTGGACATGTCAATTGCACTTGTATTATCACAGAACATAACAATTGGTTCTTTGATTTCCATTTTCATGCCTGCCAATAGCTGTTTAAACCAAACAACATTTGAACAATTTACTGCTGCAGCAACATATTTTGCTTCTGCTGTAGATTGGGATATACAGTTCTGCTTTTTGCTTGTCCAGGAAACCAATCTCTTTCCTAGAAAGAATGCTCCTCCGCTTGTACTTTTTCTGTCATCAATGTTTCCTGCCCAATCAGCATCAGTAAATACTTTCAAATCAAAATTTCCTCCAAATTTGTACCATAATCCATACTCTTCAGTTCCTTTCAAATATCTCATTATTCTTTTGATTGCCGTCATGTGACTTTCTCTTGGCTTTGTTGAGAATCTTGCAACAATACCAACTGCAAGAGCAATATCTGGCTAGTATGAACAACATACTGCAGCTTTCCAATCATAGATCTATACAGTGTTTGATCTACTTCTTGTGATTCATCTTCCTTGGTAAGCTTTAATCCAGTACACATAGGAGTTCCAACTGGTTTACAATCTTCCATACCGAACTTTTTCAGTATCTCTTTGATGTATTTTGATTGTGTAATGTAGATACCATTTTTGTTCTGTTGAATTTGAAGACCAACAAAGAATTTGATCTCACCAAACATAGACATTTCAAATTCCTTATTCATTTGTACTGAAAATTCTTTGCAAAGATCATCATTTCCTGTGAAAATAGTATCATCTACAAATATTTCTGCTAAGACAATTTTGTTATCTGATCCTTCCTTGATATACAAGCTACTGTTATCATTTGTTCTTTGAAATCCAATCTGAATAAGATAGTTATGCAATCTTTCATACCATGCTCTAGGGGCTTGTTTCAGACCATACAATGCTTTATGTAATTTGCAGACCATGTCCTTCTTTTGTGGATCAACAAAACCTTCAGGTTGTTCAATATAAACCTCTTCATCCAATATACCATTAAGAAATGCAGATTTAACATACATCTGATAAACTTTGAATCCTTTGTAGGTGGCATATGCAAGTAAGGTTCTGACTCCTTCCAATCTTGCAACAGGAGCAAAAGTTTCTCCATAGTCTATTCCTTCTTGTTGAGCATATCCTTTACATACTAGTCTTGCTTTGTTTCTTGAAACTTTGCCATCTTCATTCAGTTTATTTCTGAATACCCACTTAGTTCCAATGACATTTTTATCCTTAGGTCTGGGTACAAGAGTCCATGTCTTGTTTTTCTCTATCTGTTCTATCTCTTCTTTCATAACCTCTTTCCAACTATCATTTCCCAATGCATCTTTGACATTTCTAGGTTCAAAATCAGCAAGTAAACAAGTACTTTTCAACTTACCTCTTGTCATGGTTCCTTCAGATTTGTCTCCAATGATCTGATCTGCTGAGTGATGTCGTCTGACATACTCGGCTAATACAGGTTTCTTGCCTTTAGAATGAATTTCATCATTGTCCTCTTGTTCTTCAACTGGCTCGGTAAATATTTGCTCGGTTTCTTCAGACTCGGTAGACACTGGCTCGGTTTGCTCTTTCTGTAACTCGGTTACTGATGACTCGGGAGTAGAAGATTCCTGATTTGCAGATGTATCTGGTATTGTATCAGGTTCAATAGACACAAATCTTCTATAATCTTCTGGTTCTCTTTTGCTTTCTTCTTCAGATCTTTCTGCAAACTCATCAACTTTCACATGTGCACTTTCTATAACCTTTTGAGTAGACAAGTTCAAACATCTATATGCTTTACTCTTGCAAGAATATCCAAGGAATATACCTTCATCTCCTTTCACATCAAATTTTCCTTTTCTAGATTCTTTCAAAATGTAACATTTACTTCCAAATACTTTTAGGTAACTTACATTAGGTTTGTAGCCATACCATAATTCATAGGGGGTTTGAAATGAGTCCTTCTTCAGCTGTACTCGGTTCAAGGTATGAACAGCAGTGCTGATAGCTTCCTTCCAGTATTTGATAGAAATGTTCTTTTCAATCATTAAGGTTCTTGCACAATCCATGATAGATCTGTTTCTTCTTTCAGCTATTCCATTTTGCTCAGGAGTTCTAGGGGCTGATACTTGTCTTTTGATTCCTCTTTCAATGCAAAAGTTATTGAATTCATGAGAGATAAATTCACCACCTCTGTCTGACCTTAGACATTTTAGTCTTTTACCTGTTTCTTTTTCTACTCTAGCCAAATACCATTTGAATTTTTCAAATGCTTTTGATTTGTTCCTTAAATACATGACAGTCATCATTCTTGAGTAATCATCAACAAAAAGAATGAAGAACTTTTCTCCTGTATAACTTTCAGTTCCTATGGGTCCACATAAATCAGTATGCACAATTTCTAATATATCTTCAGATTGATAGTTTTTGCTTTTGAAACTAGTCTTTCCCATCTTTCCAATTTGACAATTCTTACATAGACCGACCTCAGGTTTCTTTATATCTGGAATACCTCTTACTTTTCTGAATTTACTTATTTTCACTAGGTTATCAAAATTTACATGACATAACCTTTTGTGCCATAACCAACTTTCTTCAACTTGAGCAATAAAACATGAATTTTCACTTGTTTCAAGTCGGAACAAATTACCTTTTGTTTGAGTGCCTGATCCAATCAGCTTTCCTTGATTATTTAGCAGTCTGGCCTTCCCATGCATGAATTCCACCTTGAGTCCACTATTAAGTAGCTGTGCCACACTCATCAAGTTGTGATTGAGACCTTCAACCCAGTAGGCATCATCAAATACAAGTTCTTTGGTTATAGGAATTCTACCTCTACCTTTTATGTAGCGAGGTTCATTATTACCAAACCTTACACTACCTCCATCATAGTCTATAAAATGTTCAAACTTGGTTTTATCACCAGTCATATGATGAGAGCAACCACTGTCTATGATCCAAGTATCATTTTTGCTTATATGAGAAATAAGTGCCATCTTATCTTCCTCATCATTATCAGAATCATCTCTTATAGCAATATAAACAATTTCATCTTCACTATTATCAGAATCCTTAGCCATAAAGCATGCTTTCTTACCTTTGAATGATTTGTAGTCCTTTTTGCCATTTCATTTGTGATCTTTCTTCTCATCTTTGCTTTGCTTGTTTGGGCATCTAGCAGCAATATGACCAACTTCATCACATGAAAAACAGATTAAAGGAACTTTGCCTTTCTATTTTCCTCTGCCTTTGGAATATTTCTTTGCTAGAAGAGCTTCAATTATTTCAAGATCACTGTCTGAGCTTGGTTCTGATTCATCTTCACTTTCTGACCGAGATTCCTTTTTCTTTTTGCCTTTCTCCTTGAGTGAAACCTTAGCTTCAAATGCTGATTCCATGTTTTTGGAAGCTGGAACATAGTTGTCATAGTTGTCTAATTCAAATGCAGTTAATCTTCCAACTATGGCCTCTAAATTTATCTTGTGATTTGCTTCACATCTTCTTTCCTGAATTGCAGAAACTCTGATTGCATAAATGGGTAGTAATGTTCTGAGAACTTTGCTTATGACTGTTTCCTCTGAGATATCACCTCCAGACGCTTTGATTGCACTGACACTGGCTTTGACTCTTTCAACATATTTTGCAATATTTTCATCCTCACTCATTTTTAATTGATCAAACTGTCCTCTCAAGCTTTCTGCTTTGGCTCTTCTCACATTGTCATCACCACCATAGATATCTTTCAGCTTGTTCCACATTTCAAATGCAGTTTTGCAATCTTTGACATCATCAAACTCTTCATAGCTTAGGGCAGATGCAATGTCTATCATCATGGTGTTATGAGTCTTCTTTGCAGCAATATCAGCAACAGTTAGTGTACCAGTGGGTGTCACATATTCTGTGTCAAGATGTGTCAATCCTGTATCTCCAATGGAAGCCAAATGGAGTCTCATGAGACCTTGCCATGCTGAAAAGTTATTTCTGTTTAACCTTGGAATTTCCCTCTTGTAAGACATCTTGATCTTTAGCTTAGATCCTTGAAATCCTTCCTATAAGCATCGAAAGCTCTGATACCAATTGTTGGAAATATGGATGGAGTAACTGAGAGGGGAGGGGTGAATCAGTTACCACAAAAATAAATCCACAAGTCCCTTAGATGTCTTAAATATAAACTGCTGTAACTCGGTAAATTAGCTTATCATTGTTCATCAAACATTAATATGCATGAAACAAATAACATGAACACAAGTAACACCAGATATAACGTGGAAACCCAATTTTGGGAAAACCACCAATGTAACTAGTTACTGATTTTCACTCTTCTAAAGTGAGCCCTGTTAGGAGCCAACCCTGTTAAAGGTTACAAAACACACTGTTAGGTGTGACCCGGTTAGAGGATTTGATCACCCTGCTAGGAGTGGCTTTGTGAAAGGTCTTAAGAACAATTCAACCGAATTGTCACCTTGTCAGAGGATTTACAAAATGGTTGTTAGACCAACTCTGTTAAGAGATTTCGGTATCACTGCTACAATGGTTAAAAAGCAACAATGAAGTGATCTGAATTAAACACAACTTATCTTGCTGATACAGATCTCTGTTCTACGCCAATAGATCCTTACTGATCACATATATCTTTTCTGCACCTCAAGGATATCACTGATCCTTCATCAGAATTCGCACATTTCTGCTCCTTCACATCTCCATACTTTTTTTTCACTCTTCAAAATCGCAACTTGATCACTCATATATACCATTCAGGTTACCAAGTCGGCTTAATTATAAGTTACAATAAATATTACATAGGTCGGCTACATATACAAGTTTCAATAAATTAAATATTGCTTCGGTCGGCTGCATAAACATTTCACTGATGCTCGGTGAACACTGCTGATTCTTCGATAACCGACTAAACTCGGCAAGTACTGCGATCTCAGTAAAGACTGACTTTCCTTCATATTCTTCGAAGACCGACTTAACTCGGTAAAGACTGTGAACTCGGTATAGACTAACTTTCCTTCACATATTCTTCGAAGACCGACTTAACTTGCTTCTCTTACCGTCTGAACTCGGTAGACTCTGTCTGATTGCTTTGCCGAACATTCTGAACTCGGTAGACTCTGTCTGACTGCTTTGCCGAACATTCTGAACTCGGTAGACTGATATGACATTTGTGTAACATCAAAGACAACACACAATTAAACAATTGTATCCAACAAGATTGTCTGCCCATAAGAATTTCCTTGCCAAAGAATCTAGGTCCTTCAAGAACCATTTGGGAGCCACTTGAAGCATACATCTATAAGTTAGAAGAGCCTGAACCACCGACTAAATCAGTTGAACCCTCCCAGCAAATGACAACCATCTATGAGTTGAATGTTCAACCTTCAAGCGAAATTTATCCAAGATACCCTGCCATGACTCCCAAGGAGGGTTACCAAGAGAGATAGGAATACCCAAGTAAGTCAAGGGCAAGGAGCCAACTTGGAATCTCAAGATCAGAGCAATCCTCCTTTGAATAGCTTTAGGGGTGTTGAAGAAAATGATAGAAGATTTATCGTCATTGATCAACTAGCCTGAGGTCGCCAAATAAACATCTAGAACCTTACACAGATTCATAGCTTCTCTGATCCGAGCAAGTCCCAACAAGGTCATGTCATCAACAAATTGCAAATGAGACTGCGACTGCAACTCATTACCCCAGTTCCACCCCTGAATACTGCCCTGACCGACATTATGTTTGATCAGCCTCCCCAAGCCCTCAACCAGGAGAATGAATAGATAAGGAGAGAGGGGGTCCCCTTGACGAAGGCCCCTAGATGCACCAAACAGCTCGATGTGATCCCCATTGATTAGTACTGAGAAAGAAGTGGACGTAACTCCACTCATAACCCATTGAATCCATTCCTCGGCAAAACCAAAAGCCCTAAGGATCTTCTAAAGAAAAGACCAACGAACCCTATCGTAAGCTTTAGCCATGTCCAACTTGATAAACATAGCTTTTTCCTTGAAGGTAGCCATAGAATGAATGGTCTCCATAGCAATGACCACACCATCCAGAATTTGACGCCCTTCCATAAACCTGCTCTATTCCTCAGAGATAACACCCCCAAGATACTTCTTCAGCCTCTCTGCAATCAGCTTCGAGATGATCTTATAAATGACATTGCAAAGAGATATAGGGCGGAACTAGCCTAACCTATTGGCCCCCTCATACTTAGGGATAAGCGTAATGAATGTAGCATTCAGAGCCCTCAACATCTATTTATTCCTTTGGGATTCTTGGACTACTACCAGTAAGTCCAAATTGATGATATCTCAGAACTCCTGAAAGAATTCAACTGGGAACCCATATGGGGCAGGGGCTTTTCCTTTCCTCAACTAAAAAACAATCCTCTCGAGTTATTCCAACAAAATAGGGGCCATAAGCTGCTCATTCATCTCCCCGAAAACAAGAGGAGGAATGCAAGCAAGAACCTAGTTCTCCTCCTCCGCTTCCCTCTGAGACTCCTCACTGAGAGGGTTCAGAAATGCTGGAAAGCCTCCCTAGATATATCCTACAAGGATAATAACACCTCACCTCTATTATTGACGAGAGCAGGAATGGAGTTTCCATGACGTCTTGCTTTCACAGAGTTGAAAAAGAAAGTCATGTTCTTATAGCCCGCTTGAATCCAATCAATATGGGCTCTCTGTTTTTAGTAAATTTCTTCCCTGAGCTCCCATTCCTCTAAGGCCCTAACAGCCCTCTCCTCCTCCCTAAGCAAAGCTTTAGACAAACCACTCTCTCTGATTTCCTTGGTGATGCCATTTAACTCTGTTTGGGCTACTTTCTTAGCATGAAAAATATTCCTAAAACCCTGTTGATTCCATTGTTTAAGTTGGAACTTAATAGCTTGGCAAAAGTATACATAGTTGTACCAAAGGCCGACCTCCCCTTCCTCCACCACTGCTCAACAAGAACAGACAAATCAGGGTCTCGAAGCCACATAAGTTGGAATTTGAAAGAAGGAGAGCGAGCAACCCGGGCCAAAGAAGAAACTAGCTTAATAGGCCAATGATCCAACCCTCTCCAGTCAAGAATCTCAGAACTAGTGGACCACCCCCCACCAACCCAAAAACTGGAAACTAGAAATCGGTCCAACCTCTCTGCAATTCAACCCTCCCCCATTCTCCTATTGTTCCAAGTGAACAGACCATTACCGAGCTTAATGTCCACAAGATGCAATGAGTAAATCCTATCTCAAAAAAGGAGAGACGAGGGCTCCAACCGTATGACACCCCCCTTCTTCTCACTCAACTCTAGGATAGCATTGAAATCTCCTGCCATAATCCAAGGATGGAAAGGGACTAGCCTTCGCGTATATGAAATATGAGACCATAAGTTTTGTTTACCCTGGAAATCAGTGGGAGCATATATATTAGTAAACAAAATAAGATCTCATGTCTCCATACTAGAGGCAACCCCAGATAGCGAAGATCTGGAAGCCATCCACCAAACAGGGCGAATCCTTGACGGGTTCCAAAGACAGGCCACCCCTCCGGAGGAGCCAACAACCCCAATACACTGACATTCACCTCGCCCCCATAGCTTTAGCACTAGACCCATCATACTCTCCACTGAGAGTTTAGTTTCTTGCAAGAGTAGGACATCAGGTGAATGATTCTTGATCAAATCCCGAACAACTTTTTGTCTAGGGCCGCTATTCAAGCCCCTTACATTCCATGAGAGCACAATCATTTAGGAGGATTGGAAAAGTGAGAATCCAAAGTCTTCACTGACCCTGACTCAACCAAATTTTCTCCCATCAGTTTGATTTTATCCAAATCCTTCTTCCTGCCAACCTTTGAGTTCTTCTCTGTAGCACTTTTCTTAATATCCTTTTGATGTAGACCCAAGTGAATGAAAGACTTGTTATTTTTAGCCTAGACTGGTTCCAATTCCAGGGCTATCAGAGAGCCCTCCCCCCCAATCGAATTTACCTCTGAACCCAAAGTGATTCCAGTTGGACCCCTACTGAATGGTCCATCTCCATTTGCTGGCTGCCAATCACTTGCAGGGCCTGGGTAAAATCCTCAATACCACTTTTCGGATGCCCTCCTGAAGCACCTACTTCCAAAGGAGTTAACCCTGAGTTCACTTCTTGATGGCTAAGGTCATCCAAGGCCTCAAATCTGTTAAAGGTATCTTCCTCCTGTCTCTCCTATAAGGACCTCTTTTGTCCTTGATTCCTGTTCCTTGTCTTAACCGAGACAAAACCATCAGTGCCCTCTACCTTGGTCGACATAGAAGCTTTTCCTTTATCAGCCCTATCTTGACTCTGATTCGACTATTGGGGTTGGCGAACCACTGGTTTATATCTGGGGCACTTACGCTATAAATGACCATACTCATGACATAGACGACAACAAAAAGGTAAAGTCTCATAATCTAGCTGCTGGACCCAAGAATGAGAGCCCGCACTCATATCTATAGCATTTGGCAGAGGTTTACTAAGATCAATTTCAACACAGATACGTGCAAAAGTCATTACCTTTCTTCCTAGGGTTTGCGTTGAGGATTCCATTGGCTTCCCAAGCAGTGCAGCCAGCATCCGTAGCACATCCTCTCGATAGCATTCCATAGGGAAAGGAGGCAAACTAACCCACACAGGAACCCTATTTGGGAGCTCCTTCGACAGGTTAAACCCTGCATGCCAAGGCTTGATGAACAACTCCACCTGATTGTAAAAATACGGACCTCCCTCAAAGACCCTATTGTGATCCTCCATGCAGTTGAAGGTAAGCATAAAATAGTTGTTTGCCAGCATCATAATCTCCATTTCCCCTTCTGGAGCCCAAGTCCTCTGCGCCCAGTTTTCCAGAAACTGCAAAGAAACCCTCATTCCCAAAAAGTTGCAATAAAGTGAATGTTTTGAAAAGTACTCAATGTCTTCAATAATTAGTTCAGGAGGAATAACCAGCTTCGGTCTCTCACTGCATCTCTCCAAGCAACCATTAATCTTCATAATGCGAGAACCGCCAACAGTCCCTGATCCTGATTCAGATGAGAAAAGGTTATTATTAATAGTCTTCATACTCTGGAATGGGGGTTTTGAGCCCACCGCAGCATGAAAATCCATAACTGGAGGAACATGCGAGTCCTTACCACCAATACTCGCCATTGGAGCTTCGGAAAAAAATAAACAAAGTTAAGAGAAAGACCCCCACTCTGAAGGGCCTCTCGAGACAACACCGAACCTGCAGCCCCAAACCCCTAAAACACTTAACCCCTAACCCCTAAAACAACCACGACCCATAGCAACCCCAACCCTCAGCTACAAGCAGACCACCCTCCCTCCGCATCTCCCAGCCGCACGCAGATCTCCCTCCACTTGCAACCCCCCAAAACACCCACCCCACCCTCCGCATAGCCCAACCTGATCCCGCCTGCAACACCACTCCCCCGCAACGCCTGCACCAACCTCCCCCCGACAGCCCACCTGCAGCTCCGCCTCCCTCGAGCTAGGGCATCAAAGCCCTAGCTTGGTCGCCTGTAGAAGCTCGCACATGCGCCATCCAAATTCTAGCATACATTAATAAATTCAAAAAATATTCTAATATTATTTGGTTGTATAATTATCAATATTTTTAATATATACAGATAAAAATGCCTTCACAATCTTATAGAAAGATAAATTACTAAGAATTTTTAATAAAATAAATGTTGTATTTAGGAAAATAATTTAAAATGATCAATTACATTAATTTAAAGTAAGTGTTTATGCTAAAAGAATCACATATTGGCACTTATTATTTCTTCAACTTCAAAACACATTCACATGTCCCTTGAGTCTATTAAGAGCGGGTATCTTTCTCCAAGCTTGTTTTGGATTTTTCTCCTCCTTCTTCCTTAAATATTTATGTTTATTACTATAGATTTGTAGCTCAAATGGTGAGGATGATAGTATAATATTTGACTATGTCGTTCGCTAAGGTTCAAATCTATAATAGGTACAATTGGACCATGGGTGACTTTCATTGATTGGTTCTCCCTATTTATGGTAGATTAGTTGAAGGGTGGCTTTGGGTTTGAATTCAAGCTAACTCATGATGTTGTATCTACTTGTGACAAAGTAGCTAGCTTTTGGCTTAGATTTATGCTTGCTCTTCATGTTATATCTAGTCACAATAGATTAGTCAATTTATAGTTTGCATGTATGCTAACTCATCATATTATACCTACTCGTGGAGATTAGCTAAAGGATGGCTTTCGATTTAGATGTATTCTTATTCATCGTGTCATACTTGTGGTAGAGTAATCAACTTATGATTTAGATGTATATTTATTCATTTTTAAATACCTACTCATGTAAACATAACCAAAAAGATCATGACTTTTGATCTAAACGTATACTTACTCATCATATTATAGTCCACTTACAAAACACAAAAATAAAAATATCTAAGAGAATTAATAATTTCTATTAAAAAACCACTTATGTATATTCTCCTCATAGGAAACATATGTGTACACAACAAGAAAAAGTCACAACTTCAACCTCAACAAGGAAGATCTAATAATCTATTATCAACAAACAAGATTATGCTAAGTGAAAACTATTTGATAGTGGAAATATTGGGCTTGTCATTAATTTTATATGTGTTAGGGCTTTGGGGATTAGAGCCTCTTCATAGTGTCATTTTTATTTGAAACTAGCGGTATAGTCTTTCCTCCAAGACCTCAACTTTTTGTAGTGCATGGATTTAGTTCTAATGGAGACCATTTGGAACTAGTTAAAATGATCTTGAATGTAAGCTAAACAATCCACCCCTTCCTTTTGGGAAAAATAGGAGATATATGAAGGGAAAAATGTAAGTGGCTTTTCTAGTGAGAGCATACTAAACACCAATTTTTCAGTCAAATCATAAGGTCGGCTATAAAAAATAGTTGGGAAAATCTAGTGTTTATTCTCATAAAGATTTAAATATATCTAGGGTATCTAATGGTGTTGAAGCTAGAAAAGATGAATAGATTTCTTCAACTTCTTAGATCTCTTTAAAGCTTTTTGTAGTTGATCCCTCACTAAAAAATCATATTTTGGTGGAACAATAATCTCCTCCTGATATTGAGTTCAAATATGAGCTAGTTTTAAAATTATAGAATTTGGGGTACCCAGATATTTAAGACATAGAAGAATTACATGGTGTTCACTCTACAACCATCTTTCTATGGTACCTTTCTAAGTGGACTAGGCCACTTAGTGTCATAGTGCTAGTGGTCTAGGGTGCGTAGTGTCATAGTCCCTCCAAAAAGGGGCCCAAAAGTCAAACATTTGCAAGAGTTAGTTCCTAATCCAATCCCAATACTTTCACATGAAAGTTGGAAGTTCGCCTAAAGTAGAGAATACCTTGTGAACTCCATACAAGAAAATCATTTATCATTCACAAATGGATCTATCAAATTTCTCAAGTTCTCATATCAATTAGTACTGAGTAAAGTATCTTCAAATTTGAGCATTGTGGAGTAGCATACTATAACAACTCACATGCAGGTATTATTTCATGATTGATCTTTTTATGTCTTATCATGTCATGTTGTTTGTTATACCCTAAAATTGGTCATCTAAACCATGGGCCCCTAATCTCAACAACATCACCAAGGTCCTAACCAATGGCAATTAAATCAACTTTGAGCACGCAATTGATTTTTTCTTCAATCATTAAATGTCACATGGCAAGTGAGTTATTCTATATTAATTAAATTATTCCAGTAAATCATTTTGATCAATTATCCTATTTAATTTAATAAATATCCTAGCATATTTAATTAATTAATAAATTTGCCATTTAATCATAAAAAAAAAATTAATTTATTACAAAAGAGGAATTAATTACAAAGAAAGAGTTGAATTGAAAATAAAATAAAAGAATTGAATTGAGAGAGAAATAAAACTTGAGATATTATTTCTTCTAAATTGAGATAACTTGAAATCAGAAAAGCAATTAAATTGATTTATTAATTTTCTCTAAAATTGGAACTCAAAGCTTTTGAGAAAAAGAAGTTCAGTTGCATTGAAAAGACTCTTTTCTTGAATAAATTAAAGAAATCGCATAGAATCACCTATTTTTATCACAATTGCATGGAATTAATTGAATTTTATTTTCAATGCAAACTCGAACTTATAATCTAAATGCATTTCAATCAAACTATTTTGACCATAGGTTAACTAAATCTGATTTCTCAGTTATTTCAATTATCCTAAATTGTGCTTTTTCATGAATAATCTCAACTGATCGTTGCTAATTGATCTTGACCATTGGTCTCTCTTTTGATTCTCTATAAATTCAACCTTCATCTCTCCTTCAAAACACCCTAGAGATTTATTGTTATTATGCAGTTTTTGCTCTGGAGTCATTGAAGATATTGTGTTTTTTTGAGATTATTGCATCTTAGTTTAGCTTTTTGCATATTTAGTTCAATTATGATTGCTTGAATTCATTTAGCTTACTATTCATTCATCTAGCATAATATTTCATCCATCTAGTTTAATATTGCATCCATTTAGCTTATTCTTATGCTCATATAGATTAAATCCTTTGTCTTGGTGTAGTCTAGTCACTGATATTGTTTATACAAATCTGAGAGCAAGTCTATACTCACATCTTTTAGAAGGAAATAGGTCGATTTGTTATGGTTTTTATATTCATGATTATATCTGTCTAACCATGCATGCAATGACTTAATTGAAGTGTTGTGTCTTACAACTTACATATGCTTATTTCACTTTTCACACACACATTTTTGGCGCCCACCGTGGGGTAGAAGACTACATCTTTCAGCCTCGAAGGCTAACTTTTTTTCTTATTTTTCTGACTTTCAGTTTTTTGGATTTTTTCCATACAGTTACTGTGAAATATCGTACAAGATTTCTCACATGCCCGAACGACAAACTGTAGGTATCGTATGATCTTGTATGAATTATTGTATGGCTCGGTGAGAATTGTCGTACGGTATTCTGTATTTTTGTTTAAAAGTAGACTACATTCTTCAGGTTCTTTATTGGATTTTGATCATATTAATGCTAACCCTGGCCTGTTGTCTATTTGTCTGAGGAATTTACACAGCCTAATCAGTTTTTGCAGAACGCTTGTCGAAGAATATGCTTGTCAAAAAAAAAAGACAATATGACTACTGATTCGTTGTCTTTGCAGGTTGCCCGAGGAGATTTAAGTAAACATCATGTATTCTTTAAATTTATTTTTAGGCACCTAAATTGCTATCTGATTAATGAACAAATCTGTCCTTTGTGTTTTAAGAAAATTCAGAGAGGTAGGAGAGTATACTCTTGTCTGCACAGACAATCAGAAATCCAGACCCTTGAGGCTTTTTCTAAGTTTGAAATTTGTGTACCTTTAGTGGGCTTGTCAGAGTGGGAAAAAGTAATCACCCTGTGAGAATGACCCAAGTGAGTACAGTTGGACCTGGGCATTCCAACTCACTATAATAAATAGTTCTCTGGTTGATTAAAGTCTCAGAGGACAGGATTATTTGAGTTTTCTCTTTGAGATCTCTCATAACGAGCATTTTGTAGGGCCTTTAAATATCAATCACGTTTACATGACTACAACTTGTTTTGGTACCTTGTCGAGCTATAGGCCTCAATCATGCTTGCGTGACTTCAAGGGGTAATTTCAAACGAAATTCCTGACTAAGAACTATAAGATAGAGGGTGCCTGATTCACCTCCGAAAGGGTGGATAATCTTTGTGAAAGAGAGATAGTAACTCTCCCAAGACACTTTCCATATCATGCCCCCAATAGCATTTGGAGTTGGCTAATACGACGTTGAGAATCCATTGCGTGAGACTCAGCAGTCGTATTTTGATTAGCTATTGGGTGTGTACCTAGGTCAGCAAGCAAAGGTTTTCTTCTCTCACCAATTTCCATAGGGTTGACATGTTGTGATTGAAGTTGTTATACATATTGTGTGTTTACTATGTTTTCATCCCTAAAACTAAAACTGGAATACCAAAACTAGAGAAAACAATAAACAACTCAGTGGTCAAAACTCTATCCATATCAAAAACTAGTCTATCTTAGTCGTCAAAATTTTGTCTGTATCAAAAACTAGTCTACCTTAGTCATCAAAATTCTATCTATATCAAAAACTACTCTACCTTAGTCGTCAAAACTCTGTATGTGTCACAAACTAGTCTACATTAGCTATCAAAAAACTCAGTCCATCTCAAAACTGGTCATCGTTAGTCATTGAAAACTTCATCTATCATAATCTTGTCTTTGTCCAGTAAACTGTCGTACGAGTCTTTTGAAATATTGTCCTACTGCCTACAGTTCGTCGTACGAGGTTTCATCAATCCTGATAGTTTGTTGTCTGATCCTCTATTATGTGTCATACAAAATCTGATAAATTATCGTCCTGGTTAGGGAAGTGTCATCTGAGTCTCTATTCTGTGTCGCACGAAAAATCTTCATATCCATCAATTTATCGTCTGAGGTATACCCACCTGATGTACGAACCTAGGCAGCAACTCGTACAAAATACTATTTTCATCATCCTAAAGCTATCAAACCGTTGTCTGGTCTTGTAAAACTTGTCGTATGAATCTCTGATTTTGTCAGTCTAGAACAGTCAAAATTGCCTAAAAATAGTTTACAGCGAGCATAAAACTGGTTATCATCATCCTGAGCATAAACAAATCTAAACAATGTACTTCTATCGTTGTGTTGCACAATTTTGACGATCATCTTTCAGATAGTTCAATCAACCATTTATCAAACTTAAGTTACTTAGATAACGTCTTACACAATATAGATATTTCTTGAAACTAGACTAAGTCTTAGTCACTTCTCTAAAATCAAACTAGGTAACTTAGATCACGTCTTACATAGGATAGATCTTTCCTGAAACCAGACTAAATCTTAGTTGCTTCTCTCAATCAATACGTTAAACAAACAACCAGCTCCAAAATTGATCTTGACCTCTGCATCACAAACAACTCTAGGTCACATCCTACTCAAACCAGAAGTGCTCGTAAGAAAGCCGACAGAGGCAAAGGACCATCCTTTTCATATCAGGATAATCCATTTTACGTTGAGGACTCTGTCACTAATAAACCTTCATCATCAGATATACCAGTTTATGATCAACTCTTGTCTCCCACCATATCTGGAACAAAATAAGAAAGATGAGCTGCTAAACACAATGCTTATGATGATCTCAGTATCCATGCTACTGATAGTGATTCCTCATCAGGCGAATCTGAAGCCTCTGAACCTACCGAAACTAATATTTATAAATGTCAAATGGATAAAGATTTATGAAAAATGATGAAGGTTATCTATCATGGCTAGAGAAAAAGAAGACTATTTACTAGAACTAGCAAAGCAAGGCGCTAAACTTCCTACTGGTTATAACGTTAAGGCCATCATCACTAAAGAGGAAGAAACACCCTTAGCAATGGTAAACAAACAATTACAAGCATTACAGACTAAGATCACAGAACTGACAAAACAAGGATAAATCATCAAAACAATATTCTCTAGACACGATATGCCCATTTCCATTTGATAAAAACCTTCGCATGCCTTCATTTCCTTCACAAGTGGAGATGTCTGAGAATTTTGTGCTTTATGTATGGAGTTCATGCATGAACAAACCTATCTCATGCGCCTTTTCCCGAGAATCTTAGGAGGGCAAGCTATGGAATGGTTCTCAAGCCTACCTATGGGGATCAAAACTTTTAAAGAGTTAATCCAATTGTTTCTACAACAATACTCCTATAACATTCGTCATCCAGTCACTATGATTGAGCTTTGCAATACCAAACAGAAAATAGGAGAGCCCTTTCTCACTTTCCTCCAACGTTGGAGAAAGATGTTCTCTAGATATTCACGGCCTATTCCAGATTCTGAGAAGATGGATATTTTCGTCAACAACTTGATCCCTGAATTGAAATACAGTATCCAAATGCAAGTGTAGACATGTAAAAATAATTATTTTTAATTATTTTTAATTCCTCACATAATTAATTAATTAATTATGTTAATTCAAATTCTCCTCAATATTGATTAAATATAATTGATATTGTCACTATAGTATGTGGCTGGTTTATTTAATAAATCAATCCCTTTCTTTATTGTTCTAAAAGATTAAATCCTCACAAAACTTCCTCTTGGCTAATTAATTTCAATTAATTAGTTAACCCACATGATTCCTACAAACCATCTTCTTAATTCATCATTAACCTAATAAAGTCTTCTAGAAACTCCCTAAACTCACTTAACCTTATTCTTCTAATTTTTAATTCCCTCCACTCATTCTCTCTCCTAGTCAAATCCTCCTACAAATCCTAATCCCACCTAACATTTCCTCTAATCCCCCTCCTAATGAGTTGCTAATGGCTAATCATCATGATTAACCACGAAGTCAGCTCCTTGTCCCTTCTATCCAACCACTAGCTTTTAATGCTCTTTTCTGAGGTGAATGTGAGATCTTCAAAATCTCACAATCCTCTAGGCATCTCCTCTTCCGAAGAATTTTTAATTCCTTCTTATTCCTCCAATCCCCATGATTATCCTTTTTTGGAGAATTTTAAATTTCTCCTCCCCATTCTTCAAGGAATGTCACATCCCTTGCTCCTCTCAAGGCACATTGGGAAGTCTTCCCAATGCACTTTTCTCTTCTCGAGGTACCTTGGGAAATCTCTCCAATATACCTTGAGGAGCGTGGAGACAAGAAATGCCTTTAAGGCATATCTCTTGGTCTCCACACCCTCTCTTGGGCCTTGTGTGAGCTCACAAGCAATCCTAGCCCTTCATCTTGAATCCATCCTAGCCATCCATTCTTCCTCTCCTCTTCCTATAAATTGAGGACTCCATCCCTCCATTCTTCATCTCCAAGTTTAGTAATCTTATGCTACCCTTTTGAGCCCAGGAAATCATCTTGGCAACCTTATCATGTTCAAATCATATCTCATCCACACTTGATCATCTCATCCTTATCATCTTCCAAATCCATTCCATTTGTGCACAACATTGGAGAGCCATCCACATCAAGCAAGCAAGCAAGAGGAGCACATCAAGTGGAGCATCACCAAGGGGCGCCTTCACTTCATCAAGCTCAATCCGAGGGAGAGGTATAAGGTTTTGTGAGGTTCACGACTGTTTCTAAATCAGCGCGAGCACCTCGGGTTCGGCGTGACTACAGAAGAAATTCAAAAAAATTTGGGCGTCCGCCCATAAAATTCTTCTATCTCCTCATTCTTCCTCTTTTGCATTTTCTCACTTCTATTTATTTTCTGTTTCTACTTCAGCGCGAGCGTTTTTGTAAGAAAAATTGAATATCAGCGCGACTGCATTTTTTCCTTTTCTATTATCTAATCTGTTTAGTTTTAATAATGTCTATAAGCTGCTCTGTTTAGTTCTAATAATCTGTTTAGTTTTTAATAATCTGTCTGTTAACTGCTCTGTTTAGTTTTAATAATCTGTTTGTTAGCTGCTCTGTTTAGTTTTAATAATTTGTCTGTTAGCTGCTCTATTTATTTTAGTCATCTGTTTAGTCTTAATAATCTGTCTGTTTAGTTTTAAATAATCTGTCTGTCTGTAGCTCTGTTTAGTTTTAAATAATCTACCTTTTGTGTTTGTGGAAAGTGTGAAACTAGGAGAGTATGCTCTTGTCTATCTAGACAATCAGAAATCCAGACCTTTGGCACTTTTCTATCTGTTTAGCGTGACTATCTACTCTGTTATCTGTTGTTTAAATTTATTCTATTTTTTCACCATATCTATTTTATCTTCACTCCATTTTCCTCCAAACTTCACTATATCCCCCGCATTTCCATTTTGCACATTTCCTTCCTTGGGGGCCTTATCCCAAAATCCACTTTTTGAAGCCTGAAAATCCACATTCCTCTATTTTTAGGGTTTGCCATAACTCCTTCCCCTTTTATCCAATCACCTACAAATTTTCCATATCATCCATCTCCAACTTTTTCTTCTTTGTCCCTCTTGAACAAATTTTTCCATTCTTTCATCTCTCCTCCAAAATCCCCTTTTTTTGCTTGCTTATCCCTTGGAAAGTAGCAAAAACCTAGTCAAACACCATTTACCCATCAAATTTTCCTCCAAATCCACATTTGTCATTAGTAAAAAATCTTTTATTCATGTTTTTCTACTTATTCCCAAAAATTAATTTTTTTTTTTTTTTTGTCATTTTGTTGTTTTTTGCAGGACGCTTGTTGAAGACTCCATTTTTCAAACTACTAATCAAGTTGTTTTGCAGGTTGCCTAAGAAATCCGACCAAACATTGTGCATTTATTTAAATTAGGCACCTAGATATTAATTAAAATGGAATGAACCATTGTCTTATGTGTCTTTAAGAAAAGCGTAAAGGTAGGAGAGTATGCTCTCATCTAGCTAGACGATCAGAAATCCAGACCCTCTGTCATGTCCCCTCCTGGATCATTATATATATATATATATATATATATATATAAGGAGAGAGAGGTATCCAAAAGGAAGAAACTATTATTATTAATTAATATAATAATTACTAATGAATAATTATTTAAAATTCATTAATTAAATATTATTTATGAACATGATTTAAATATTATATATTATCAACATAATTTATAACGAATAATAATACAATTAAAATACAAAGAGGAAAATAATAATAAAAAAGTAAATATATACATATAATAATAATGATATAAATAATAATAAAATATAATATAAATGAGTCGAGATTATTTAAATACAACCCTCGGCTATACCATTACGTAGGCATGAAGAATGAAAGGAGTTGAAACACCGATGTTTATTATTAATAATTAATAATTAACATAGAGACTATTGGGCGATGGGCGTCATACGGTAATATGAAGAAAGGAGCGATAACATGAAAGGAGGAAGAGACTATGCTTAAAATGTATTAAGCAATTTAGACAATGATTAGTCAAAGGGATGATAAATAGCTGGGAATGATAACTATATTAACAACGACTATGATATAATAATTAAAGGAAGGAGCGGTATATACAAATCGATATTTGCAAATAGTAAAGGGGGTGACACCGATTAAGGGAATACAATAGTCATTTGTATATTAAAGAGATGCGAACTATTGTGGAGAGACATGGTTAGGGAAAGACATGTCTCTTACACATTTAAGGGATACAACCATTTGGATTACAAGATATATAATATGAATCGAATCCCATTTTGAAGGGGGGGGGGGGGGGGGGGGGGTGCTAAATACGTATGCTGGATATAGGAAGTTTGATAATGAATATTATGCAGAATTTAATAATAATATTTATGTAGACTGCAATATGTATGACAGTCATTTAAGTTCCTTATTGTGGGAGACCAGATCTGACACATGTCAGGTTTGTCTGCTCTTACAATCAGAATTATAATAACTAATGTTTTTAGGCAGTGGATATATATATATATATATATATATTCAAATCAGAATAAGGAATAATATAAATATTGTAAATATGGATATTGATAACAATAAATATTAATATCATAACTACTATTAATACAATACTTTTAGAGATTAGTAACAATTCATATAACTAGTAAATAATAAATACGTAAATGATTTATAAATGAATCAGAACAAGATTAATTGTTTAGTATGGTAAGGGATGTCACAGAATATATATGTAAATAAATATAAGTAATAAATATTTTAATATATATATTAATGAATAAAAATAATGAATAGCTTAATATATATATTAATGAATATAAATAATGAACATCTAAATACATATGTTAATGTAAGGTTCTTAGATGTTAATGAATATATATGAACATAAGTGATTAATGCATATCAATGAATAGTAGGAATATATATGTTAAGAAATAAATGTGAATATTGGATAATGAACATTCTTATGAATATATGTTAGGAAATACATGTAAATCAGGAATATGTAAATGTGGATTGTGGAATGGAAAATAGTAATAAAATGCAAAAATGTATTATAAATGTGATTACATGATGGAGGCTATAGGGGGGAAACTCCCTTAGTCTAAGGGAGGGATTATGATAATCCCTAGGGCAGTATATATACTAAACATCTATATGCATATGTATGGCTTGGTTGACTAAATTCAACTAAGAAGAGACGGATTTGGCCGGTCCCCTCTGAGGACTTGGATGATGGGATGCATCATCCAAGGCGAGAAATTGACAAGGGTCTTCCTCAGATGGCTTGGATGTAAGACGTTACATCCAAGACAGGAATCGAATTAACCTTCAATTTCCTGGATGGCTTGGAACCAAGATGGGTTCCAAGAAGGCAAGCTTCACGACCGCCTAAGGACATACTTTCGTATGGCATTCGTATCCTTTTTATTAGATAAAAAATATGATTATGTTAATTAAGTATTTTAAAGTTAGATTGCAATTCAGATCAGTTATATATTTATATGTCTGTGGTATTCTAACAAATTTGTTTTGCAGGAACTTGATCTCTAACTAGTAGGGACATTACAGTGGTATCAGAGCAATGATCCTACCATCCTGCTGGGTAATGATGAATCATTGAATCATTCTAATCAATAAGAAAAATCTAACAATGCATGCTTCGTGTTTGAAATTATCCATGCGTATGCTTCGTGTTTTGATTCATATTGGGAGATAACTCAGTCTGAGAAAGTTGCCAATTGCTTGAGGACAAGCAATTTCGAGAAGGGCGGACTGTCATGTCCCCTCCTGGATATATATATATATATATATACGGAGAGAAAGAGAGGTATCCAAAAGGAAGAAACTATTATTATTAATTAATATAATAATTACCAATGAATGATTATTTAAAATTCATTAATTAAATATTATTTATGAACATGATTTAAATATTATATATTATCAACATAATTTATAATGAATAATAATACAATTAAAATACAAAGAGGAAAATAATAACAAAAAAGTAAATATATACATATAATAATAATGATATAAATAATAATAAAATATAATATAAATGAGTCGAGATTATTTAAATACAACCCTCGGCTATACCATTACGTAGGCATGAAGAATGAAAGGAGTTGAAACGCCGATGTTTATTATTAATAATTAATAATTAACATAGAGACTATTGGGTGATGGGCGTCGTACGGTAATATGAAGAAAGGAGCGATAACATGAAAGGAGGAAGAGACTATGCTTAAAATGTATCAAGCAATTCAGACAATGATTAGTCAAAGGGATGATAAATAGCTGGGAATGATAACTATATTAACAACGACTATGATATAATAATTAAAGGAAGGAGCAGTATATACAAATCTATATTTGCAAATAGTAAAGGGGGTGACACCGATTAAGGGAATACAATAGTCATTTGTATATTAAAGAGATGCAATCTATTGTGGAGAGACACGGTTAGGGAAAGACATGTCTCTTACACATTTAAGGGATACAACCAATTGGACTACAAGATATATAATATGAATCGAATCCCATTTTGAAGGGGGGGGGGTGCTGAATACGTATGCTGGATATAGGAAGTTTGATAATGAATATTATGCAGAATTTAATAATAATATTTATGTAGACTACAATATGTATGACAGTCATTTAAGTTCCTTATTGTGGGAGACCAGATCTGACACATGTCAGGTTTGTCTGCTCTTACAATCAGAATTATAATAACTAATGTTTTTACGTAGTGGGATGTTAATAATGTATATAATAAGTTTATATATATATATATTCAAATCAGAATAAGGAATAATATAAATATTGTAAATATGGATATTGATAACAATAAATATTAATATCATAACTATTATTAATACAGTACTTTTAGAGACTAGTAATAATTCATATAACTAGTAAATAATAAATACGTAAATGATTTATAAATGAATTAGAACAAGATTAATTGTTTAGTATGGTAAGGGATGTCACAGAATATATATGTAAATAAATATTTTAATATATATATTAATGAATAAAAATAATGAATAGCATATATTAATGAATATAAATAATGAACATCTGAATACATATGTTAATGTAAGGTTCTTAGATGTTAATGAATATATATGAACATAAGTGATTAATGCATATCAATGAATAGTAGGAATATATATGTTAAGAAATAAATGTGAATATTGGATAATGAACATTCTTATGAATATATGTTAGGAAATACATGTAAATCAAATCAATTATCAAAATTCAAATCCAATCATCCTCTAATCCAATTTAACCTCGCATTAAGGTTACATGCCTTGTGAAATTCCATTTAGACCTCATCATTAATCAATTGTCTCTCGTGCTTGAAGGGGAATCATCTCCAAGTACCTTTTGCCTAATCCTTTTGAGTCAATCAAGACTCTTAACTCACGTCTTTACTTTGCTTAGGGTCATTAGTCAACCCTTGGTATAAGAGAGGCTTTTTAATCATCAATCCAAGGTCTAAATTCTACACAACTTGGCCATCACCTTACTTGTGGTTGCATCCACCACCTAAAATCTTCATCCAAGGACTAAGGTGTCAAATCCTAATCAAATCCGCGCTCTAATCCAAGAACCATACCAATCAACAAAATCCCTTGTCATAAAAGACAAAATCCAAAATTCCACAAATATCTTGCTAATTCCCCCTCCAAACTTTTCCAAGGTTATTCGTGTATGGTTACAACTTGATCCCAAAAGAGAAAGATGGTTGAAAAACAATATGGCATGCCAGACATTAGTGCCCTATATGAAGATCCCATGCAAGATCCTACACAAAGTGGGCAACCTAGCAATCAAGATCAAAGCCAAAATCCTAACATGGTTAGCCAAGATGAACTTTCTCCGGAAGTGCAAACTTTCCTAGCAGATTCTTATAACCAAGAGATGATGGAAAAGTTTATTCAACACAATCCTACTGCACTTCTAAAAACTCTCCTTGAAAATGGAGCTCAACTTCCACCTGAATTTAATAGATCCGCTCTCGCCCAACAACCACAAGGAGACCTCACTCCCACACAAAGTGTTGCACCTATTATTCAGACTCAATCAATTGCAGCCCCATCAATCATCCAAGCTCAATCAATACCACCTGCGGCATATCCCACCATGGTCTCCATCCCACCTTCTTCCTCCTTACCATCTATACCACTCAAATCTGATCTCATCTATTCTCCAACACACTTCTATACCACCTCCTTCCTTTCAACCACATATTTCTATTCCACAAACTTCCCTTCCTGCCAACAATGTCGCAAAATTCATCCGGGCCGTACTCAATCCCGTCACAACAGTTTGCGGACCGCAACCAACTATCACACAAATCCATGTGACATCAATCCTCACATCCCACGTTCCCACCTCCTCATCATATCAATACATTGGTGGTGGTGCACCTTCTTTGGCTCACCCAATTCTTGGGGCAAATACAATTCATCATTATCAAAGTCCGCAACAAGAGCTCATCAAGGAAATTCAAGACATGAAAAATATCATCAAGGACATGAAACAAAGGACTAATAAAAGGAAAAATTACTCATTCGAAGAGTTTTGCCCTTGTCCTTACGACACGTCTATATCAGTTGCACCCTATCCCCCAGGATTTGAGATCCCCATATTCACCAAGTATGAAGGCAAAGGAGACCCCCGCGACCATGTCCGAGAATTCCACATCTTATGCCAAGAAGTCTCCTATAGTGACCTTTATCTTCGCAGACTCTTTCCCAAGAGTCTCACGGGAGACGCCCTAGCATGGTTCTCATCACTACTGTGAGATTCTATTGTCTTCTTTCCAGACTTGGTAGAAAAAATTGTGGCCCACGATGCTTACAACATGGTTAATGATGTTTCTATGATGGACCTATGCAATACAAAACAAAGGCCCAGAGAAACGTTTGCCAATTTCCTACAAAGATGGCGACATCTTATCAAAAAATTCCAGTGGGACATGCCAGAACAACATCAAATTGAGCTATTTCAAAAGAACTTGGTGCCTAAACTTTTGAGACCCTTAATATCCCAATGTATCAAATTCTTCCAAAAATTGATCGATAAGGGCCTCGCCCTCAAACGTATGTTGTTGGAGGAAGGAACCTTGAAACATTACCAGAAATCAACACAAAGTTCTTCCTCTTATCATAACGACAAGCCAAAATTCTAGTCTAAAAAAAAACCGTGGTCAATGATGGTGTAACTGATGCAAAGCGAGTCCAAACCGTGGCCGCTCCCCCAAAATCCACCACCAATAATCATCAATTCAATAATCAAAACAATCAAAATCAATCCCAAAAACCTCACAACAATGTCTCAATCCAAGGACGACCACCCCAATAGAATAACCAGACTCCAAGAGACTTCACTCCTCTAGCTGAGCCTATTGAAATGGTGTTTCAAAAACTTGTCCAAGCAGGTGTAGTGGTTTTTCCAATCACTCACCCATTTGAACCCAATCAACCTAAACCAAGATGGTATAATGAAAATGAGTATTGTGAATACCATCGTATCAAGGGACATGATACACGAAAGTGTATGAAACTGAAGATCTACATACAAGATCTCATTGATAGAGGTGAGATTGAAGTAGCAAATGCAAAACCTGGTAATAACAATGACAAACTCAAAATGTACCAGGAACCCTTCCTGAAGCATGATAAAGGAAAATGCTCATCATCTAACGTAGTGGGTTATGACTACGCTAATCACATAACCGGCTTTGAATTTTTAGTAGGTCGCATTGAACCTGCAGACAATCATATCAATGTCATAACCATCCAAGGAGTAAATCCTCCTTCTTCCCAAAACAAACCAAATCCTGCTAGGATAGTCATTCAAGGCACCACGCCTTCCACCTCCCATTTCCAGAATGATTGCAATGTAACTACAGGCCAAGGTAAAGTCACCATCCAAGGAGTCCCTCCCCCACCAAACCCCCCACGCATGTCTTCCACTCGCCGATATGACTTCCTTGACCAACTTGGGAAAACACCCACATAGATCTCTATTTTGGAACTTCTCAAGACTTCCCCGATCCATAAAGAAATTTTGGAACAAGCCCTTCTTGAATCATGTGTTCCTGATAACATCAACACCACCCAATTCCAAGCCCTCATTGGAAACCTTGCTGCTCAGCAGCACCTTGTATTTACCTCCAAAGATGCTCTCATACATGAAGACCATAAGAAACCTTTGCACATCGAAGCTCTTATCCACAAGCACAAGGTCAAACATATCCTGATAGACGATGGATCCAAGCTTAATCTATGTACATACAAATTAATAAAACAATTGGGACTTTCTGAGGACTTGGCAGACACATGAGGAAGGATCACAATAAAGGCATATGATGATGCGGAAAGAGTTTCAAAGGGCATGACCACCTTACCTCTTCAAGTGGGACCCATTACAATTGAAACCCCTTGCCAAGTACTAGATCTTGATCTCCCCTACAACATTCTCCTTGGTCAGCCATGGATTCACTCCTTGAAGGCTGTACCCTCCACCTATCACCAATGCATCAAATTCCCCTTCAATGGAAGAGAGATAACTATCAAAAGTGATCCACAACCCTTCCAGTATTGCAAACTCCTAGAGGAAAACCATCCATGTCATTGCCCATTAAATAGACCCTCGCCAACGCCTCCATCTGACACATCAAATGTTGCCTCCACATCATCCCAACCAGATAATCAAATCAAGATCTTGGACAATGGCTGTGGAGAATACAAATTGGAGGACGTCTTATTAATAGGCAACCTCCCTCTCTCTCCTAAGTCATTTGGCAAACCAAAAGAGCTCAAAAAGGACCCAAAACTAGTCATGCAATGCCAAAATACCACCTTCTAGCAATGGGGCCCACTTAATGAGGAGAGCCTTGAAGCAGATGTCTCTTCCTGGTTGTACCGGGAAGAGGATGATGATCTAGCAAAAATATCCAAAAAAATGTACCCAAAAGCATCTTCCATAGTTGAAAGAATGGGTTACAAAGGACACAGCCTGGGACTAGAGGAGAAAGGAAGAAAAGCACCCATAAATCCTATTTCCTACAGATACAATAGAGGATTGGGGTACACCCTGGTGCCTAAGATTACTATCGTTGATGCCTCTTCTAATCCTTTTTTGGATATCGAAAGCGCTGACGAAGAGGGATTCCACTAAATGCCTTATGAATACGAGAAAGATATCTTCTTTGACACTTACATCAATACCATCACCCCTGTAACCCCTCCCACTTCACATGAGCTACATCTTGTCCATCTTGAACTCATTGACTGGGGCCAACGAGACAAACCCACTTTAGATATCTGCACCGATGATAATGCTCTCATTGCTCTCCTAACGGTGCAAAACCTGGAAGATTGTAACAAAATCGAGGGTATTCAACTACATGAAAAGAGATACTTTGGTAGTCAAGTCAATGCCCTTAGCCACAAAAAAGATAATAAAAGGAAAAGACATGATTCCCTAGGTGAAAACCTCCCTGAGGCACCTTTGGATGAACAAAAAATAAAAACAAAGAGCGTATCTGAAAGTGAAAACTTGGAAAAGGCACTTGACAATGAAGGACTTGACCTCCCTACCATCAGTTACCTTCCACAGGACAAATCAAATTTGTTGATAGAAGAAACATACAACATCAACATGGGCATCGAAGTCATTTCAAAAAATGTGCTCATTGCCAAATCCCTCATAGAAATAGAGAAACAAGACTTAATCAACTTCCTTATAGAGGTAAAAATCAATTTTGCATGGTCCTATTCCGATATGCCAGGGTTAGATCCTGCCTTGGTGGTTCACAATCTCACCGTCCGCCCAGAATTAGACGTAGAATTTATCAAACCACTAGACTACGCTGAATGGGTCTCTAACATTGTACCTGTTGGCAAACTTGTTGTGGGCATCCGCATCTGCACATATTTCCGAGATCTAAATAGACCTTGTCCTAAAGATGATTTCCCGCTCCCCAATATAGATATGATTGTGGACCTTACAGCAGGACATGAAATGCTATCACTAATGGATGGGTTTTCTGGATACAACCAAATCAGGATAATAGATGAGGATCAGCATAAAACCACATTCACAACACCATGGGGTACTTTCTATTATCGGGTCATGCCTTTTGGTCTCAAAAATGCTGGAGCTACATACCAACGTGCCATGACAATAATTTTTCATGACCGCTTACACAAAATTATGGAGGACTATGTGGATGATCTGCTAGGCAAATCTAAGACAAGACAAGAACACATTCCCATTCTAAAGCAGATCTTTGAAAGATTAGAAAAATACAAACTACGCCTGAATCCCAAAAAGTGTGTGTTTGGAGTCACATTGGGAAAATTATTAGGATTCATTATTTCCCGCAGAGGCATCAAGGTCGATCCTACAAAAGTAAAAGCTATCATGGAAATGCCTCCACCATAAACTCTCAGACAACTGTGCAGTCTCCAAGGAAAAATCCAATCTGTTAGACGTTTTATTTCACAACTAGCAGATAAGTGCCATCCATTTGCACACCTCCTGCGCAAGGACACAAAATTCAAATGGGACTACTTATGTCAAAAGGCCTTTGAGAAATTAAAAGAATATCTATCATCACCTCCAGTTTTGATGCCACCTACCCTTGGAAAACCCCTCATTTTGTACATATGTGCTACTACAGTGGCATTGGGGGCATTACTGGCGCAAACAGATGATCAAGGGAAGGAACACGCCATTTACTACATCAGTCAGACATTGGTAGGATATGAACTCAATTACACCCCCATTGAAAGAGCATGTTTGGCATTAGTGTTTAGCACACGGAAACTATGACACTATATTCTAAACAACAAGACAAAATTAATTGCTAAAATTGATCCACTTAAATATCTCCTGTCAAAAGCTTCTCTCACTGGTAGAACCGCCAAATGGGTCATGCTCCTAAGTGAGTTTGACATCGAATATGTGGACAGAAAGGCAATCAAGGGACAAGTCATTGCAGATTAGTTGGTTGAAGCTCCACTTCCAGGTGACCATCCTATTCTCACAGAATTACCAGATGAGTTCATTATGATTGTTTCCACATCCTCCACATGGCAATTATACTTCGATGGCTCTTGTACCCAAAATGGATCGAGGGAAGGAATATTAATGGTCACACCTCAAGGAGATGGCATCCCCAAATCATACAAGATAACCTTTGCATGTACCAATAACATAGCAGAATACGAGGCACTCATCACAGGTTTGCGTTTGGCTATCCACTAGAAAATAAAGGAGTTACAAGTTTATGGTGATTCTCAGCTCATTATAAAACAAGTCAATGATGAGTACCAGACAAAAGATGATAAACTCCTTCCTTACCATACCATGGTTGAAGATATTAAGAAACATTTCACAACAATCACATTTAATCAAATCCCATGAATAAACAACAGGGCTGTAGATGCAATGGCCACCATTGGCTCCCTCCTTCAAATGCCAGCACACAGTCAGAAGTGTGAGTTCTTGGTTGAGCAATTGTTTATATCAGCATATGACCTACTAGAGTTTGAAATGGTGTGTGTTCTCATTGGTCCTGAGTCCCCTTGGTACCAAGAAACCTTCGCTTTCCTCAAAGACAACACCATTCCCCCACATCTCACAAAAACCCAACAACAAACCTTCATCCATCGATGTGCTCGTTACACCATCCTCAGAGACACCCTATTCAGAAGGCATTTTGATGGTTCCCTCCTAAGGTGTTTAGATAAACAAGAGGCAGAATGGGCATTACATGAAGTACATGAGGGTATCTGTGGGGCACACTCAAGTGGGCTCACATTGGCTAAAAAGCTTTTGAGAACAGGATACTATTGGCCTAAAATGGAGGTAGATGCATATGATTATGTGAAGAAATGCATCCCTTGCCAGCAGCATGGCGACAAAATTCATGCACCGTCACAAGAATTGCAGCCATTTATAACACCATGGCCCTTCTCACAATGGGGGCTTGATCTCATTGGGAAAATCCTTCCTTCATCTTCCAATGGACATAAATTCATTATCACCACCACCGAATACTTCACCAAGTGGGTAGAGGCTATCCCTCTTACTTTCACCACCGGCAAGCAAATATCCAAATTCATCCTGAACTATCTAATCTGCTGGTATGGCATCCCAAAAGTTATTATCATAGATAATGGCAAACAATTTTAAAACTAGGATGTCAAAGAACTCTGCTAAAAATTCAACATCCAACATCACTTCTCCACCCCATGTTATCCCCAAGGTAACGACCAAGCTGAGGCTTCTAATAAAACCTTAATCAAAATCCTCAAAAAGACAGTCAATGAAGCTGGCCGCGATTGGCACCTCCAACTCCATCCTGCTTTATGGGCCTACCGCACCTCCATCCCCACCCCCATAGGCGTCACCCCTTATTCCCTAGTCTTCGTCTCCGAAGCCATCCTTCCCCTTGAGATCGAGATCCCCTCTCTAAGGGTATCGTTGCAAGACATCCTCCTGGAGGAAGAATACAAAATTGCCCGCTTACAAGAGCTAGAATTGTTAGATGAAAGGCGCCTCAAGGCCTTGAACCATCTCTGGGTATATCAAAACCGCTTGCGTATGAGTTATCACAAAAAAGTCAGACCTCGGGAATTCCAAGTTGGTGATCTTGTCCTCATGGAGAATCAGAAAAATCTACAAGAAAGAGAAAAGAAAGGCAAGTTCGAGCCTAATTGGCTTGGACCATATGTAATCACAGCAAAATATGGATCAGGAGCTTATCAGTTGGCTACTCCTAAAGGTGTTCCTTTGGATGATCCAATGAATATCATGCACCTCAAAAGATTTTATGCTTAGTCCTCAGAAAGTCTTAAATTGTAAAAAAAATCAAGAAAATAAAAAATAAAAATAAAAAAAATGAGAAAAAGATCTTGAAAAAAGTCGTCACTTTGGTGAAAACTTGGCAAACAGGTGCCGACAAAAAAAAAAAAAATCAGAAAAAGAAGGAAAAACAATTCGTCCATTAGTGAAAACCACTTGGTGGCGCTACGGATAAGTATCTTGGTGAAAACCTCTATGCAAGCGCTAAGGTAAATAACCGGATCCACTATCTATCCGATCGACACTACAAATCATCCACCATCCAGCCCACCCATGCACAACATTCCTTCTTTTCCACCTCCCAATAAAACATGCGCCTGAGTCATGAACAAGGAATGTCCCATTAAAATTGAGCTTTTATGCCTCTGTGTAAGCTTCAAGAAGTCTTGAGAAACAATCCCAAGTCCACAGGTCACTCTCCAAAACCATTAAATCGCTTGCCTAATCCAAAAGCCCACTTTGCCCTAGGGATGACTCCTTCTCTTGCCTGGCAACCTAATCCTTCATCCTAGTTCTACTCTTGGCAAGAGGTATCATTTGGTCGCAAGGAAGTGACTTGTTAGATTTTGTTAGATCTTTTCATATAGACTTGCATCTTTTGCCCTACGGCTGCCACTATTTACGACTACCTGAGTTCTTCCATATTCAGGTACATTATGATAGGCGCATACTAGGGCATATTTCATAGTATGGCATGTTTTGGATCCCTCTTGTATAAACCGGCGACCTGGTACTAGTGTTTATCAACACTTACCTTCTCGTGTACAAGAGGTATCGGTGTGTTTGAGGGTTTCCTTGTACGAACCCACAACTTTGTATTAGTGTTTCTTAACACTTGCATTGTTGTGTGCAAGAAATTCCCATTTGTCTGCAGAGTCAGTCCACACCTTGGGTTTCTCATGGCATCCTGATTTCTATAATCAGTGGTGCAAGCCACTTAGGGCAACATCAAACTAGGTTGGCTCTCCACATTTGTTGTGCACAAAATCTCACCATCATTCCATCAAATCCTAAACTCAATAATCCCATGGAGTTCTCAATTTCTCCCTGTGTATGGTGAAAATGGATAACAAATAACAATATTGAAAGGCTAGATGAATTCAACCACCAAACCCTAGCCTAACAATGAACAAAGATCCACCATAACATATGAAGATAACCTAAGACAATGCAAATAACTCAAAATAACAAAAGATTATACCATCACATGTCCAATAGGGTTTTGATCTCCATTCTTCCTATCTCCATTGATCTTGTTTGATATGCTTGCTCTCAGATTTTTGTATGCACAAGAGCTCAACAAAGAACGGAATGTGGTTGCAAGTGGTATTGTAGTGTAGCCAAGTTGCATGAAAGATCATTAGGATGTGTTATTAGGGTATGTCATTAGGGTTTGACAATGAAGAAAGCATCTCCTCAAATAGAAGACACAATGAGAAATGGAGGGTTAAGATTGAGAGGTGTAAAAAGAGAGGTCGGCTAGGATTAGAGGGTAGGTAAAAGAAATAGTAAAATAATGAAAGAGGTAGGTAGTGTATGAATTAAGAGATGAATGACATGTGTCATGTGTAGAAAAAGATAATGAATTAATTAAATAAATAAAGATTTATTTAATTAATAGAAGAAGTAGGACAATTAAATAAATAAAATATTTATTTAATTTAGGAAAGGGATAATTTAAATAAATAAATGTATTTATTTAAATGAGAAATAAGGCTAGAAGAGGATAAATGAATTAATTAAATAAATAAAAATTTATTTAATTAATAGAAGAATTAGGCTTAGATAATTAAATAAATAAAATATTTATTTAATTAGACATGACAATTTTGGGTGTCTACACTCCCACTTCCCATCTATTCCATATTCTTCTATCTAAGATCATTGTGTTATTATTGGCATATTCCCTCTTTTTATTAATTCATTCAATACATTTACCATATAAGATTGCATCACCTAAATAAAAGATACACTCATCCATATAGCATTACATTTAGACTGCATCATAAATCATTCACACATGTGTATTTATACATAAAACATAAAAATCACTCATCCTACATCCAAAAACTATGTCAGCAACACATCATAAACATACATACATAAGCATCCACTCTGCATCACAAAATAGATCAGCATAGCACATCCATGATTGCATCCATATATGACATCATAAGAAAAACAAAAATAATCCATCACAATAAATGCTACGCATCATTTGTCACCAATCGAATCATGTATACATATATATAAAGAGGAAAATATGTTTGTCATGATACAATGACCCCTCATTGGGTCCGTTGTGGCGTATATGGGCCCCCATGAGGGCCCATCTTCCCCCACGGTCTCGCCTCTCCTATTCTTCCTTCCAAATTCTTTGCAACTGCTTCATATTTCTTCCTCATTTATCCCTTCCACCCTGATTCTTCTTCCTCTCTTTTTTTTTCGAGAATTTTTCGTCCTTTTTTTTTGAAAAAATTCTCAAGGGGGCATACACCTCCCATGCTTTACGCTAGGGCATCCTTTTCTTCTTCTATCTTCTACACATCACCAAAATGTAGACACTTAAAAATAATTATCTTAGTTATTTTTTAATTCCTCACATAATTAATTCTGATTCTGATCATGTCTTATACAGGATGTATCCTTCTTGAAACCAGATGCTGTGATCAATCATGTCTTATACAGGATGAATCCTTCCTGAAACCAAACACAATGATCAATCATGTCTTATACAAGATGTATCCTTCTTGAAACAGGACGTTGTGATTTGATCATGTCTTATACAGGATGAATCCGTCCTAAAACCAGACATTGTGATCTAATCATGTCCTATACAGTATGAATCCTTCCTGAAACCAGATGTTGTGATCTGATCATGTCTTATACAGGATGAATCCTTCCTAAAACCAGACATTGTGATCTGATCATGTCTTATACAGGATGTATCCTTCCTGAAACTACACGTTGTGATCTGATCATGTCTTATACAGGATGTATCCTTCCTGAAACCAAACGCTTTGATCATGTTTTATACAGGATGACTCATTCCTGAAATCATATTGAATCTAGACCTTATCAATCAAATCAAACAAGATTATTCTTTGAATCAACGCTTCATCACACCTTGCTTCAAAGAGGGGCAAAATGTAGACACTTAAAAATAATTATTTTTAATTATTTTTAATTCCTCACATAATTAATTAATTAGTTATGTTAATTTAAATTCTCCTTAATATTAATTAAATATAATTGATATTGTCACTATAGTATGTGACTGATTTATTTAATAAATCAATCCCTTTCTTTATTCTTCTAAAAGATTAAATCCTCACAAATCTTCCTCTTGGCTAATTAATTTCAATTAATTAGTCAACCCACATGATTTCTACAAACCATCTTCTTAATTCATCATTAACCTAATAAAGTCTTCTAGATACTCCCTAAACTCACTTAACCTTATTCTTCTAATTTTTAATTCCCTCCACTCATTCTCTCTCCTAGTCAAATCCTCCTACAAACCCTAATCCCACCTAACATTTCCTCTAATCCCCCTCCTAATGAGTTGCTAATGGCTAATCATCATGATTAGCCACGAAGTCAACTCCTTGTCCCTTCCATCCAACCACTAGCTTTTAATGCTCTTTTCCTAGGTGAATGTGAGATCTTCAAAATCTCACAATCCTATAGGCATCTCCTCTCCCAAGGATTTTTTAATTCCTTCTTATTCCTCCAATCCCCATGATTATCCCTTTTTGGAGAATTTTAAATTCCTCCTCCCCATTCTTCAAGGAATGTCACATCCCTTGCTCCTCTCAAGGCACATTGGGAAGTCTTCCCAATGCACTTTGCTCTTCTCAAGGTACCTTGGGAAGTCTCCCCAATGTACCTTGAGGAGTGTGGAGACAAGAAATGCCTTTAAGGCACATCTCTTGGTCTCCACGCCCTCTCTTGGGCCTTGTGTGAGCTCACAAGCAATCCTAGCCCTTCATCTTGAATCCATCCTAGCCATCCATTCTTCCTCTCCTCTTCCTATAAATTGAGGACTCCATCCCTCCATTCTTCATCTCCAAGTTTAGTAATCTTATGCCGTCCTTTGAGCCCAGGAAATCATCTTGGTAACCTTATCATGTTCAAATCATATCTCATCCACACTTGATCATCTCATCCTTATCATCTTCCAAATCCATTCCATTTGTGCACAACATTGGAGAGCCATCCACATCAAGCAAGCAAGCAAGAGGAGCACATCAAGTGGAGCATCACCAAGGGGCACCTTCACTTCATCAAGCTCAATCTGAGGGAGAGGTATAAGGTTTTGTGAGGTATATACATCTTATTCATGTTTTCATGTGTTTTGGAGTTATGTCTTTGATTTCATATGATTATATGTTTGACTTGCATGCTTATTAACTAATCCACCTCACAGGTCTTTTTCCCCTCTACAACAAGTATACCCTTCATTAAACAAAATGGTAGAACAGATATTGGAAATATGGCAAAGATAACAACAGAAATGTTGCTAATGATGGAGTGGTAGAAACTCTTAAATCAAAATCAAAATTCATGATAGTTAACCTACCTAGTGGCACACAAGCACTCAAAGTAGCTAAAACTGCAACAGAAAATCCTTCGAAGAAAGTAAAAGAGTGGTTTAAAGAGAAACCTTGTCTTTCGAAACCTAAATGCGACTTCACTCCTCTGGAAGAATCATACGAATCCGCTTTTAAAACTTTTTTGGCAAATGATCTGATAACATTACCAAACAATTCTAGGCCATATGATCTGGAAGTTAAACCAAAATGGTGGAGAGAAAACGAATACTATGAATACCATCTAAACAAAGGTCATAACAAAAACAATTGCATGAAGCTCAAGCATGAGATTCAAGATCTCATTGATGCGGGAAAAATAGTCATTGGAAATCACACAACTAATGTTGATCACAAAACTTTTAAAGATACCTTACCTGTTTACGAACAAGGTGATTCTCAAAATCAAAAGGAGGTGCCAAAGTCAATTACACCTATACCAATAATGACAATGTGATCAACATGATTGAGTCTTCCCAACCTGAATATTGCAATTTGATCATAATCAAAGATAAACAAAATGAAACACAAACTGCAAATGTTGTGACTCACACTCAAAGGAAGGCTACTCTCCAAAGAGCTAGTTCCTCAATTCATGCTCAAACAACATCAAACCTACCAACTTCTTCAAACAGACTAACAAATACAATATGAATAAATCTAAATAGCTGGCTTCATCATCCTCTCCTGGTTATAACATTGTCGAGCAATTGAAAAGAACGAACGCTCAAATCTCCATCTTTGAATTGCTCAAAATGTCTTCTGCTCATAAACAGATCCCAAACAAAGCTTTGCTCACCATTAATATCCCAAAAGATTTAGATTTCGATCGATTTCAATCTATGGTGGGTCACCTGACTTTGCCTCATTATCTCACTTTCTCTGAAGAAGATGACAACTCACTTTATCACCCACATAACCAGCCATTGCACATTAAAGCTATGATCCATAAACACCGAGCTAAATGTGTTTTGATAGATGGAGGCACTGGGTTGAATATATGTACCTACAATCTGCCTACACAGTTGGGCTTTTCTGAAAATTTCATTGACCCAGCCAAGAAAATAACAATCAAAGCCTATGATGAAGAAGCAAGAACCTCTAAAGGTCTGGTACTATTAACAATCAGGGTAGGACCTGTAGAAAGAGATGTTATTTTTCAGGTGCTTGATCTTCCTCTATCATACAACATCTTACTGGGCGGGCCATGGATTCATGAAATGAAGGCAGTACCATCTACATATCATCAGTGCTTAAAATTTCCTTATAACAGAGTTGAAGTCAGTATTATTGCTGATACAAACTACCCCTGTAATGCATTAACAAAGAGTGATGATACCTTTGTGCCTCATAATAGAGCAGCCTCTATAGATGAAAGTTCGGAAACCTTGATGAAGGACTTAGAAAAGAAATTGAAAATTACAAATATTGACATGGATGGATACAAGATAGAACCAATACTTTCACTAATCTCTATTCCTCCATCACCAAGATAGTTAGGAAAACCATCAGAGGTTATGAAGCCACAAACTTCAACTCCAAATGTCATTTATGATGGTCTCTTTGTACAATCCTCTACTTCCCTTGCAGATGAAATAGAAGAGGATGTTGTTCTCAAATGGTTGTTCAAAGAAGATAGTGAAAACAAAGAAGTACGACATTGTGAGATTTCCTCGACACAATATGGTCTAGGCTATAAGATGATTCAACGCATGGGATATTCAGGTACCGGTCCTATGGGAAAACATCAAGAAGGTATTGTTGAACCTATTTGACTACAAACTAAGTCTACAAATGATAAAGCTGGACTAGGATACAATCCGGGAAAGACATCAGACTAGAAACATACTTCCCATCATCAGTCTAAGTGGATGAAAAAGATATTACCTTCAACATCACAGGAAGTAAACACTCAACAAACTCAAGAAGAGTATCAAAAAGAACAAGAAGAACTAGTAATCAAGAGAGAGGAAACCGTCGGTAATCAAGTTCCACTAGTATCGACTACAACACTACAAGGAGTAGAAATCCCAGAGGATATGAAAGAAGAGGTAGAAGAATCAGAGAATTGTTTGTACCACTGAAAATTCAAGTCACATACACTGGTAGACAATAAGTAGATGATTCAGAAACTGACTCGAATGAGTATGAATGGGGTCCAGATCATCTCTCAGATACATCTATTACAAAAACTCCAGAAGAGTCCAGTGATATCACATATGACACACAAGATCTGATGCGCTTAAAGTTGCAAAAAGAGATAGAAGAAATCGGACTAAAAAGACAAGAAGACTATGATCAAAAGTTGAAAGAAGGAAGAACACAAGAAAATTCTCCACCTACTATATCTCCCTCTAATAAGATAGAACAAATCAGGTAAGAAGAATTGGAAGCTACAGAAACAGAACCAGTCATTAGTCCAGAAGAAGTTGAATGGAGTAGAAAATAGAGATTCACAGAGCCATCAAGGTTATGTCAACAGGTGATCAATGAACCAAATCACGAAGGAACTTGCAGCATCAAAGATGTAGGTATTGACACTATACATACTTTTACTCAATCACTTGAAGAAGAGTCATAAACATCATCCTATGACTCTGATGACTCCGAAAATAGTTCTATTTATGACAATACCTATTCAACATCAAACTCTGACTCCTCTGTCATGAATGTCAGGAGTCTGTCTACTGATCCAGTTACTGTCGAACCATGATATGTAGTCCAGTCTGGCATAGAGAACGATGCTAAGAATAGGTCTATTGGATTTGGTCAACTAAATATTAACCTGCACTTCAATGATCATTATGTAACTCTTCCTGGTCTCGAGACATTTACGCAAGGTAGTCTTCTGGAACTCGACTTGTCAATCCAAAGTTATGATGATAATACCATGAACTCCCTTGAACCTATTCAAACTTTATCCTTGGTACATCCTAAATTAATTGACTGTAGTCTACAAAACCAACCTATGAATGTACTTATCTTTGGCAATGACTACACATTAGCCTACTATCTTAATACAGTCAAACCAATGGACTCTTCCACCAGCAAACAAAGTGAGAAGATGACTAAAATAAATATCAAGTATCTTAGTCGCAAAAATAAATAAAAAAGATCTGATGGCGAAAACCACATTATGGTGGTGTCAGAATAAAAAATAGAGAAAATAAAGGATGTAATTGAAGGTGAGATACTTGATATACTGCCAAGTCACTTCGAGGAAAGGTCTTCTCTATTGATTGAACCAATTCAGCCAGTAAATATTGGGAGTCAAGAGACACCACATATCATCCATTTAGCTCAATCATTATCAGTAGAAGAGTTAAAAGATTTCAGCAATCTCTTTTTAGAAAAGAAGATCAACTTTGCATGGACATACTCTGATATGCTAGGCCAAGATCATGATCTTATCATGCACCATCGTTCTTTTACACCAGGAGTTAAACCAGTCAAGCAAAAACTCCATAAGATGCACCCTCATGTGGCACTGTTAGTCAAGGCTGAACTTGAAAAATTGTTAAAAGATGGATTTATTAGAGCTATAGACTATGCAGAATGGATATCAAACATAGTACCTGTATCAAAGCCAGAAAAATCTATTAGGGTTTGCACAGACTTCAGAGATCTCAACAAAGCATGTCCGAAAGATGATTTTCTTGCCCAACATTGATATGATAGTGGATATGACTGTTGGATATGAGATGTACTCATTAATGGATGGATTCTTCAGATATAATCAGATCAAAATAGCTCCTGGAGATCACGAAAAGACAACTTTCACTTGTGCATGGGGAATCTTTTGCTGGAACGTCATGCCATTTGGGCTAAAGAATGCAGGAGCAACTTACCAAAGAGAAGTAACTACTAACTTCCACAATATGATGCATAAAACCATGGAAGATTATGTTGATGACACCTTAGTAAAGACCATGAAGAGATCCACACATATTCAAGAGCTAGGCCTCATACTAGATAGAATGGAAAAATTCAAGCTCCGGCTAAATCCTAAAAAGTGTGCATTTGGAGTGACATCAGGGAAATTACTTGGTTACATTATTTCAAAGAAAGGAACTGAGGTTGATCCTGAGAAGGTCCAAGCTATAATGGAAATGCCACCTCCAAAGAATATTAATCAAATGAGAAGTTTACAAGGACACCTCCAGTCAATAAGATGCTTTATTTCTCAGCTAGCAGATAAAGCTCAACCCTTCACAAAAGTATTAAAGAAAGGAGTAACATACAACTAGGATTAGGAATGTGAACAACACCTTCAACAAATCAAAGAATGCCTATCTAATACACCAATATTGATGCCATCGATTCAAGGTAAACCATTGATTCTATATCTATCAACTACTGATACACCACTGGGGGCACTTCTGGCACAACAGGATGAGAATAAAAAGGAAAGAGCTATATATTATATTAGCAGAACTTTGGTGTCCTATGAAATGAACTATACTATAATAGAAAAAGCATGTTTGGCATTAGTCTTTGCATCACAAAAATTGAGACACTGCATGTTAGCACATTCAATCAAGTTGGTGGCTAAGATTGATCCGCTCAAATATCTTCTCAGCAAAGCAACACTTACAGGACGATTGGCTAAATGGGTCATGGTTCTTATAGAATTTGATATTGAATATGTAGAATGCAAAGCCATCAAAGGATGGGTCATTGTAGATCAACTTGTCGATGCTCCACTTGAAGACACTCAACCTTTGCACATAGAATTTTCTGATGAATCTATCATGCACCTTGCTCAACAATCATGGAAGATGTTCTTTGATGGGTCTTTCACTCAACATGGTTCTGGTGCTGGAATAATTTTTATTACCCCTCAAAAATATTCAATCCTGAAGGCTTACAAGATTTGTTTCCCTTGCACAAACAACATTGCAAAATATGAAGCTTTGGTAAACGAGATCAAGTTGGCTATTGAATGGAAGGTTCTGGAATTACACATCTATGGAGATTCTCAGCTAATCATCAATCAAATCAATGATACATATCAAACTCGAGATGAGAAATTGATACCTTACAAGAGAATGGTTGATGATCTCAAGAAATATTTTACTTTTGTATCATTTCAGCAAATCCCCAGATCAACAAATAGAGCAACAGAGGGGCAAATGTAATACCCTAAAATTGGTCATCTAAACCATGGGCCCCTAATCTCGACAACATCACCAAGGTCCTAACCAAAGGCAATTAAATCAACTTTGAGCACACAATTAATTAATTATTCAATCATTAAATGTCACATGGCAAGTGAATTGTTCTATATTAATTAAATATTTATTTAATTAATTAAATTATTCCAGTAAATTATTTTGATCAATTATCCTATTTAATTTATTAAATATCCTATCGTATTTAATTAATTAACAAATTTTCCATTTAATCATAAAAAAGGAATTAATTTATTACAAAAGAGGAATTAATAACAAAGAAATAGTTAAATTTAAAATAAAATAATAGAATTGAATTGAGAGAGAAATCAAACTTGAGATATTATTTCTTCTTCTAAATTGAGATAACTTGAAATTAGAAAAGCAATTAAATTGATTTATTAATTTTCTCTAAAATTGGAACTCAAAGGTTTTGAGAAAAGAAGTTCAGTTGCATTGAAAAGACTCTTTTCTTGAATAAATTAAAGAAATCACATGTAATCGCCTATTTTTATCACAATTGCATGGAATTAATTGAATTTTATTTTCAATGCAAACTCGAACTTATAATCTAAATGCATTTCAATCAAACTATAATTGGAATCTATCTCAAGGTTAATTGAATCTAATTTCTCAATTATTTCAATTATCCTAAATTGTGCTTTTTCATGAATAATCTCAACTGCTCGTTGCTAATTGATCTTGACCATTGGTCTCTCTTTTGATTCTCTATAAATTCAACCTTATTGCTCTTAAGTCATTGAAGATATTGTGCTTTTTTGAGATTATTGCATCTTAGTTTAGATTTTTGCATATTTAGTTCAATTATGATTGCTTGAATTCATTTAGCTTACTATTCATTCATCTAGCATAATCTTTCATCCATGTAGTTTAATCTTTCATCCATGTAGTTTAATCTTGCATCCATTTAGCTTATTCTTATGCTCATATAGATTAAATCCTTCGTCTTGGTGTAGCCTAGTCATTGGTATTGCTTATACAAATCTGAGAAAAAGTCTATACTTGCATCTTTTAGAAGGAAATAGGTCGATTTGTTATGGTTTTTATATTCATCATTATATCTGTCTAACAATACATGCAATGACTTAATTGAAGTGTCGTGTCTTACAACTTACATATACTTATTCTACTTTTCACACACATAGTTGCATCAACACTTGAAAGAATTATCCAAAAAGAATCACATCACCACCATGTTATATCCTAAGGTAATTATTGTCATAAAGGATTGCACCATAGCTGAGTGTAAACTCAACTATCCTATGAAACGTGAGATCATCCTTAGTCTATGGGTCACCTATGACGAGGATGAACCTCTAGAGAGGGTTTATTCCCTTAAAAGACCTCCTAGAACTACTATACTTGATGGGAAAAGGGATAGAAAGAATAACTTGAACTGAAAAAATATAGCCCTAGGATGTGATGCACCAAATGTGTGAATTTCATTGTTGTGTTAACTCACAATCTGCTTCAATCAAATAATTTTACTTGTTCACAACTCGAGTAGATCATGAAGTGCATAAATGTTTCATAACAAGGTTTAGATCCAATGTCTGTCTGAAGGAAAACAAAATTTTCACAACTTCAATCCACTAAAATCATATTAGCACAACCTTTGACTTGCATCTAACATTATTTCTCTCGCTTTAACATTGCATGAATGAGACTTAATCAAAGGATTCATAATTCAACCACAATAATTGCACCAAATTATTCATCCACAACACAAAAAAAAGAGATATCTGAGAAGGAAATGTTGTTGCTTTTATTGAAATGAAAGGACTTTCTTGCATACAATGCTAAGTTATAGTGCTTCTTGATTTTTATTGTATGTTGAAACCAAAGAGAAATAACTAAGAAAAAAGAGTACAGTAAATATTTTTTATGAAAGAATCCCTCTCTTTAGATTAGAAGATGGAATTGATATGGACTTCCAATTTTGATCTAAACAATGTCCTTGAACTTTGCTTGAACTGAAGCTGACTTGGATTTGTTCTCTCTTGAACTTTCATGATGAAGCCTTTCTTAATCGTACATGACTGAAAATCATTGAAAAAAGGCCTTAAAACTACCCCAAACTAACTGTTGGTGGGCCCAAAACTTTTGTCAACTAATGTAATACCCTTGTAGTGTCTTGAATTGAACTTGAATTGTTGCATTCACCTCCAAAAAATCTCTTTTTACAGCCTCAAACTAATTTTGCATGATAGTTCCAATTGATCATATGATTATTTCAATCAATTGCATTATTCTCTTAGAAAAAAATGCATGAACTAAGGGCTTGTGATTTGAGTTGAATTTTAGCTAGCCTAAAACTGATGCATAGGATTTTCTCACTTTAACTTGAAGAATCAACACATGATCTTGTTAACCTATCCTTTATCTTTTAACTCATTGTATTCAATCCTTTGTCTATGAGCTAAGTCCCTAATTGCAGTAATATATTTGTATGCATTGCAGTCCTGACCTAGGAACTATCATTTGATTGCAGTCTTCTCCCATGAAACTATATTTCACCATTATAGTTTTGAGTTTTCTCTTGTGATTGTCTTTTAAGCTTCTTCTCATTATTATGCTCTCAAAAGGATTATCCTTATGATTGTATCAAATCCTTTATTATCATTATTACTCAGGCACCTTCAAGGACTGTCACAAAAAAATTTCATGGTCTTTCCTCAACTATTTTAAAGCATTGTTATCTTTGAAAGTGTTTATAACAACCATACTCATCGGTAATGAAAGCCTTCACTTATGCATATGCACTTGATTATCAAACTCTTATCTTGATACTTCTAACTTTATGTTTGTAACATACTTATTATCTTATAATTGTCATCATGTTTCTTTGCTAGGTTTGTCCTTAAACTTGACCTATGGACCGTCATATGACTAAAATGTTGGATCTTTAAAGTTCTACTTTTTGGTTCATACTGTCTTTTACCTTAGTCTTTATATGTAGTATCTTATGGACTTCTATTTTTGTTAGGTCTGTCATTTAAGTATTTGACCCTATTTCATTACTATTGAAGATGCGATCCTTATAACAACTCTTTGGAAGGCTTGTGATTGAGTCTTTGAAGTGTCTTCCTCTGTTATCTTTGTTCAATAGTCCTTTGTTCTTTAACTATCATGATTATCAACATTGCATTAGTTCCATTTAAGTCTTACTCACTATCACACATCATTGGCGAGGACATTTTTCTCGACTTATATTTTGTTAAAATATTTTCATCCACATTGTTTACCATTGTTAACATTGATTTCTGCATCATTGATATTATTACTTACTCCTAGCCACTTTTGTAAATCTTTGTAGGATGGTCTCCTTGTTATTTGACATTATTTATTTGATCTGTAGCATGGATATAATTGTCTCAAAGTAATATTTCTCAATCTCTATAAAACTTGATTGTCGTAGACTGTTTCTATAAGGTCTCTTGACTACCATTGTCATACAAACTACACCTTTAAGTACATATCATGGAATTTCTCTTTCCATTGTCTTAGGTAAGACCATCATACTCATTATTAGTGACCTATCAAAATTGTTTTCCACTAATACCCTCGTATCGTATTTAGTCCATCATAGACTGTTATTCATCCATGATTTCTTAACTTGCAACACATTGTTGTGATCACTATTGCATTTTGATATCAAGCTTTGAGATCTCTTTGATTGTTCTTATGAACCTATTCTTGTGACTATCTCTACTATCTGATCTTATTATTTTCTTTAGATCACCAATGGAAACCTTAGAAAATGGTTATCCTATGACCTATGACTACATTATTTCTTTATTCATCATGCACACACCAGTAAAAGAAATGCCTTCCTTGTTAGGAAGACCTCAATCCTGCCTTTGATAATGCACCCTACTCATATTTTGACATCCGGTCTACAAATCAATGTGCAGGCTCATCATTTTATCATGAGGTGATTGTCATAGAAGTGGTCTTCAATCCATGGTGTCTCTATCATTTCTTAACAATTATCAAGCCTCATGACTATCTTGTTATGCCTGCAACAACAAACACCTTGCTCTTTAGTCACTTAAAATGATGTTTTCTAGGTCAATCTTTCATTGACACTTTGTTACTCCTTGTGGCTTCATTGGATAACAATGACAATGCCATTTTAAATGATGGCATGGATAAGGTTTCTTCAAGGTTTTTGTGGCTATATGGATATTCATATGCTCTTGTGAAACTCTGCCACTAAATAATGCTTAGATATCTTAAGATGCCCTCTATCTCAAAACTTGTGCTCTCTTATGATTGATAGTCCTATAAGTATCTTGCATTCTTTATTTTATAGATTAACCTAAAAGGTTTTATGGAAAATCTTATAAAGATAATTACAATAACAAAACCCTTTTAGTTATACTGTCTTAACTATAAGGAGTTTTGTGCAAACAATCATCTACCGATATTACACTAGCTTTGAAACTGAATTTGTTTCAAAAATAAAAGATCACAAACCCTTTCATATGCATGCAAATTTGAACATCTCCACCATGAATGGAAAACAACGGATTTTAGAGAGATGGAGATAACTTTCTTAAGAAAGGATAGTGTGCATGGTATTTGCATGACTTGACTCAAATGATCACCATGCTTTACAACAACTTCTACTTTTTGGTTAAAGACCATTCCACATGAACAATCCCTGAAACAACTCATTGATCCCCTTAAAAAATGGCCAAATGTGACTATGAACTCTTCTTTTTCTTACATGAGTCGAAGATCAATGATTGATTTTCAATGTGAATTACTTGTTAAGAATCTATTAGATGGTTTCAAGGGATCAGGTCACCATTATAGATTTGCAATGAGATGAAGAGCATGAGAAATGGTCCTGCATGAAAACCTAAACACTTGTAACTTGAGTTTGAACATTTTGGGGTCAAGTCTTAGTTGATTTGTCTTGATATGGATGTGAAATATTCCTTTTGAATCTTATGGAACATTGGAGACTCCTTTTCCTTCAAAATTCAATCCCCTCCGAACCTAATACATGATTTTAAATTAGAAAAAAACATTTAATTTTTCACCAATGTAAAGGTAAATATATGCCCTTTTTAGAACTTGTAAACTTAAAAAAAACAATTGGTGTTTGATATTAACCCTTCTCTCTCTAAGTTTTCAAAATTTATCAAAAAACAAAACTCCAAATAAAGTTATTTTTTATTTGAAACCAAAAATAGGTAACATTCTCGCAACCTCTTAGGAATGTTTGCTTGCTAAACATGAATGACCAATAGCCTTAGCATCCATTGGGCATAGAGTCTCATCATATGACTTGAACAAAAATCAGATAATAATCATACAAAATTCTTAGAAACATTGAACAACAATAACAATCTACCAACTAAACTAAAGAGTTGTGCATCAACACTCAGGGAAAGGGAAAACTGAATTGAACACATGTGCCACAGAAATATCATTTCAATTTTGATTTACCATCTTTCCTACTAGGAATAAGCTCTCTTTTACATCATCACAGTTTTTGTGGAGGTGGCAATGCCAACACAAGGTAAATGACTTAGGTAGGCCCTTATAGAGCACAAGATTTCCCCTCTTTTATGTATGTAGGTTACATATACAACAACCAAAAGTTGCAAAATTGTGCAAATCAAACTAAGACACACAATCCCAAACTTTTAATAGGCAAAAATTGTCGAACTAAGTTAATTATCTCTCGTCCTTACTTTTAGGTTAAATTTTAGAGGGAAAGATCTATAGAGCCTCCCAATTTGGAATTTGAAGCCTCAACAAGTGAAGATACCTACAAGACTAGGGTGCCTATCTCCATAGTCTGACACTTTCAGCTCTAGATTTTTGTAACAGGTTCTTCTCTATCTCTTGGTCCCCAAACTATATTTCTATGATTGTTTCCAATTCTGTATCTATCTATTTATGGTGAAACTTTCTAATTTCCTATCATTTTAAATTAGATCTTTGCATTTTCAAACCATAATCGTATCCAGTCATATTAGATAAAAAAGGGGAATAATCAATAATAATGTCCAACTCTACTTGAGGCTTGAAGCTAGACCTTATTGATTGTTACCTCAATTAAATGATCCCCAATTAAAAATGGTGAATGAATAAGTTCATTTCTACGATAAAGAAACCATTTTCCAACATTTCATTTTGGTGAATAAAACACTACTTACATTTTACATAATTCTGATTTGGAGTTTTTAGATTTGCTTTCTAATTTTAATTCATGTATCATACTTAATGTTAAGTGCAAATGCCAAGCTAATAAGATGAGAGGGGGGGGGGGGTGAATCATACAAACTTAATCTTCCATAAAAACAATAGATTCAACCTCGGTAACATATACTTCAGTAATATAACCAAAACTGCTAAACACGCAAACTCAAAAGCATATGAACATCATAACACTCATAACACCAGATTTAACATGGAAACCCAAATAGGGAAAAACCATTGCGGGATTTTGGACCCACTAAGAAATATACTCTTCTAGAGTATGCTCGGTTAAAAGCAAATCCTGTTAAAGATTACAAACACATTTCTAGATGTGACCCGGTTAAGGGATTTCCCTTAGATCTGTTAGGATCTTCACCTTGTTAGAAGTGACCTTGTTAAAGGATTTCAAACACTCAATCAGAATGTCACCTTGCTAGAGGGTTTTACAAATAAGACTGTTAAGTCCACTCGGTTAAGAGATTTTCTGTCACTTTACAAAATAACAGTAATAAAAATCTATCTGCAACTTCACATCTAAAATGCCAAAGCAGATTCTTATTTGCTCAATACAATAGGACTAATCTTGTCCATCTACTGGGCTCTATACTCTGTTATTCAAACAGGTCTTCAAGCTTATGTGCTCGGTAATCACTGTGTAGCATCCCTGCGCATACACTTGCCCACATGCATTGTTTATCAATAGTTCCTTATCTATAAACAATTTGCCAACCGCTTAATCTCCTTGATCACATTTCCCATGATCAATCATAGCCATCAGATCTTCAAACTTTGACTAGGTTCAATGTATCCTTCGATTTGAAAATGTTTTACCCTGCCTTGGAACTTGCATACATTTCTTGGAACTTGTGCTAGGGTATTGCAGTTCAATCTGAGTTGTAGATCTTCTTCCCAATTTTCCTTTTCCATAGATTCTTTAAACAAACTTCATTCACGACATACCAATCATTTAATCATAGCCAGATCATCATCTTCCTTCATTAAATAATGCTTTTATTCATTCAATGCATTCTGTTATTACTCGGTTGCAACTCAGTAAATACTAAACTTCACTCGATAGACATACCGCCTTCATTAATCGATAGCGATAACCTTAGGGTTTACCGACTGGGTTCCTTAGGGTTTACCAACTAGGTTCTTTTCTTGGTAACATAGTATAGTATTAACCTTACAATCAATAACATATGTATGATATCAAAACAATCTAAACATCATGATCTCATCATTGTCTAACTCGATAATAGTTGCCCATTGAATAACTTATTCCTCCCCTTATTCATCATATTCTTTCTGTGTCTTTTACCAACATCTTTATACTCATCAAATCATACTTCTCAAGATATGGAAACATCATACTGAATTAGAAAATCAATTTCTTGACATCAATGACAAAATAATAATATTAAGATAGTAAACATCCTTAATCAGTTATATCCATAATCATCAACAACCTTCTCAATATCCTTATTGAAATGCCAACAATCTCTCCTTGTCTATTATAATGCCAAATGCCAACAATCTCCCCTTTGGCATTGATGGCAAAACCAATTGATTTGACCTAATTGAGTCGGATTGCTGTGAGATTCTGAAATGCTAAAATGCTCTCCCCCTGTCATCAAAATTCTCCCCCATACATTAGTATCCACTCCTTTTCTCCAATCTTCTCCCCCTTCGACAACAATGCCAAAAAGTAAAGAACTAAAACATAATTCCTTCCTTTATGAAGTGATTTCCTGCTATTATGTGTCAACTTAGTCTTGGTCAGAGCATTTATGTCTTCAATTCCTGTTCCCTGTATTGTTTCATGCACACCTTTAGAAAACATCCTAAAGTGTGTAAATCAACATCAACTCCTAAAAGATAGTTTGTAGAGTCATCGAATTGATGCTTTCACCGAACTCGGTCAATGAGTAGAAGATAGGGGTAGGACCCCTAACTTACTTTTGAGATACTCAAAAGTGTCCCTTGGCAGTGGCTTGGTGAAGATATTTGCTATTTGTTCCTTTGTGCTAACATACTCCAACACCACTTTCTTCTCTTGAGCTTCTTCTCTAAGATAATGATATTTGATAGAGATGTGCTTTGTCTTAGAGTGCATAACAGGAATTCTTGAAATGTTAATGGCACTAGTATTGTCACAGAATATAGTTATTGGCTTGGTAAATTTCTCATTTATACCTTCCAACAGTTGTTTGATCCATGCTATGTTGGTACAATTCAATGTTGCAGCAACGTATTCAACTTCTGCTGTTGACTGTGAAACACATCCTTGTGTCTTGCTAAGCCAACTCACTAGTCTTTCTCCTAAAAATAAAGCTCCTCCACTTGTGATTTTCTTGTCATCAATGTTGCCTGCCCAATCAGCATCAGTATAAACTTTTAAATCAAAGTCATTTCCTTTCTGATATACTAAGCCATAATCCTCAGTGCCTTTCAAGTATCTGAAAATTCTCTTGATTGCTATCATGTGTGTTTGGATTTGGAGAGAATCTTGCAACTATACCTACTGCATGTGTTATGCTTGGCCTGCTGTGAACAACATATTGCAACTTTCCAATCATGGATTGGTAAAGTGTCTCATCAACAGATGCAGATTCATCATTCTTTGATAATTTATAGTTGGTAGTCATAGGAGTACTTACTAGTTTTGAATCGTCCATTCCAAATTTCTTCAAGATTTCCTTTATGTACTTGGATTGAGTAATGAAAATTTCATCTTTCATTTGCAGTATCTGTAAACCTATAAAATACTTTATCTCACCGATTAATGACATCTCAAATTCTTTGCTCATTTCATTTCCAAACTTTTTACATAGAGAGTCATTTCCAGAAAAGATAATATCATCAACAAATATGGTTGAGATCAATATTCCGTTTTCATCATTCTTCATGTACATATTGTTATTTTCACTTGTTCTTATAAAACCAATCTTGATTAGATAAGAGTGCAATCTTTCATACCATGCTCTAGGTGCTTGTTTCAAACCATATAAAGCTTTGCTCAATTTACATACCTGATCTTTATTTTTGTCTTCAACAAATCCTTCAGGTTGTTCAATAAAAACTTATTCTTCTAATATACCATTCAGAAATGCAGATTTGACATCCATTTGATATACCTTGAAATTCTTGTAAGTAGCATATGCCAACAATGTTTTGACTCCTTCAAGTCTTGCCGCAGGTGCAAAAGTCTCACCATAATCAATTCCTTCTTCTTGGGCATAACCTTTGCAAACTAGTCTTGCTTTATTTCAAATGATCTCACCTTTTTCATTCAGCTTGTTTATGAAAATCCACTTTGTACTGATTACATTTTTGTCCTTCGGTCTTGGGACCAGTGTCCATGTGTCATTCTTCTTGATTTGATCAATCTCTTCTGTCATAGCATTTATCCAATCTTCACTGTTAAATGCCTCTTTCACTATTCTCGGTTCAAATTCAGATATCAGACATGTGTTCTGTCTCAGTTTGTTCCTTGTCATCACTGGATCATCCTTATCTCCTATAATTTGACTTGATGCATGATGTCTTCTAACATACTTGGCTAATACAGGCTCGGTAGGCTCTTTATCATCTTCTTCGTCACTTGATAACTAGACATTCTCTTCATTTCCTTCTACAGTTTTCTCGGTAGGACTTGTCGGTTGAACATAGACAAATTCATCATAATCTCCTGGTTCTTTGGAATTTCCATCATCATTTCTTTCTGCAAATTCATCAGTTTTCACATTTGCACTTTCTACTATTTTGTTAGATGATTTGATCAGACATTTAAGTGCTTTACTTCTAGAAGAATAACCAAGAAATGTTCCTTCTTCAATTTTCTGATCAAACTTGCCATTTCTATCATCTTTGTGTACATAGAATCTACTTCCAAAGATTTTAAAATAACTTACATTAGGTTTCTTGTCATATCAGATTTCATATGGTGTCTTCAAAGTTCCTTTCTTCAGTTGTACTCGGTTCCGGGTGTAAATTGCTGTGCTTATTGCTTCTCTCCAAAATGTTTGTGGCACTTTCTTTTCAATCATCAGGGTTCTGGCACAATCCACAATAGATCTGTTTCTTCTCTTAGCTATCCCATTTTGTTGTGGAGTTCTCGGTGTAGAGACCTATCTTTTAATACCATGATCATTGCAGAATAAGTTGAACTCATCAGATGTGAACTCTCCTCCTCTATCTGATCTAAGACATTTTAGTTGTCTTCCTGTTTCATTTTCAACTCTTGCCTTGTACCATTTGAACATTTGAAAAGCTTCTAATTTTTCTTTTAAAAACATTATTGACATCATCCTTGAATAGTCATCCACAAATAATATGAAATATTTATCACCATAATAACTTTGAACTTTCATAGGACCACAAAGATCAGTGTGCACAAGATCTAAAGTTCCCTTAGAAGTGTAGGACTTACTTTTAAAGCTTGATCTTGTCATTTTACCCATCTGGCATCCTTGGCACATAACATTCTCAGGTTTTTCAAGACTCGGTAGACCTCTTACTTGGTGATTCTTGCTTATTTTGATCAGATTTTCAAAATTTACATGACAAAACCTTTTATGCCATAACCAAGTATCATCTGTCTTTGCATACAAACATTTATTTTGAGTTGAGTCAAGGTGAAATGTGTTACCTTTTGTTTGTGTCCCGGTAGCAGCTAACTTTCCATGCTTGTCATGAACTTTGACAATTCCTTTCTGAAATTCTATTCGGTATCCTGTATTGTTTAACTATGCTACACTCAACAAATTGTATTTCAAACCTTCAACCTAATAAACATCATTGCATCTTGCATTGTCAAGAAGTGTTATGGATCCTTTACCTTTTACCGGACATGGTGCATCATTACCAAATCTTACATAGCCTCCATCATAGTCTTCTAACATAACAAACTTGTGTTTATCACCTATCATGTGATGTGAGCATCCACTATCTATGATCCAAGAATCATTAGTATTTATGTGAGATATTAGGGCTTTTTCTTCATACCTTTCTTCATTTGATCAATCTTTGATAGCCACATAAACTACTTCCTCTGTATCAGTTTCATCTGATTTATCATCATTGGATTCCTCATCGGCTATTAAGCATGACTTTCTATCTCTTCTTCTGAAGTCTCGGTGTCCTTTGTAATTATTATCTTTCTGTCTATCATCTCGGTAATCTCTCTTTTCAGTAGAATCTTTGTCAGGACAGTTAGAAGCCATGTGTCCTATCTTATCACAATTGAAACATTTCAAAGGTAGTTTTCCTTTATACTTACCTTTGCCTCTCGGTAACCTTCTGGCTAATAGTGCTTCAAACTCTTCTTGCTTTTTGATTTCCTCATATAGTTTGTGTACTTCCTCCATGTTCTTGTGAAATCTTTCACTTGCTCCACTGTGATCTCCTTCAGAGTACTTATACTTTCTTTCATTGTAATCATTAGATTCACCAAGATGAAAAGAACTAAATGCAGATTCAACTTTATTTACCGATGACCCATTGTTATCAAAGTTACTTAACTCAAATGCATGTAGCTTACCAATAGTAGCATCTAAAGAAACTGACATATTGGGTACAAACCTCAATTCATCGATTGTAGAGACTCGGATTGCATAAGCTGGTAGAAGGGTTCTTAACAACTTACTTGTTATATCCTTTTCTTCAATAGTTCCACCTGCTCCTTTGATTTGATTGACAATCTCCTTTAGTCTTGTACTGTACTGGGTTATGTTCTCACCTTCATTCATCCTCATAGATTCAAGTTGTCCTCTTAGACTATCCGCTTTTGCTCTTTGAACATGTTCATCTCCACCATACAAAGATATGAGCTTGTCCCACATTGCCTTTGCATCATTGCAGCCTTCTAGATCATTAAACTCTGAATCGGTCAATGCAGATGTTATTTCAATCATTGCTTGAATATGTTCTTGCTTTGCCTTTATCTCTTCCATTGTCAATGGATAGGTGCTCGATGTTATGAAATCATTCTCCAAATAATATACAACATATTCTCCAACTCCTGATAGGTGCAGCTTCATCCTTTTCTGCCATGTAGAGAAAATTGACTTGTTCAGCTTCGGTGCATCCCTCTTATACATCTTTGGATCTTTTCCTCAAGTACCTTTAAACTTTTTCTTCCAAAGTCCAAATCTCTGATACCAATTGATAGTTCTAATTCTTAATGTTAAGTACAGATGCCAAGCTAATAAGATGAGAGGGGGGGTGAATCATACAAACTTAATCTTCCATAAAAACAACAGATTCAACCTCGGTAACATATACTTTAGTAATATAACCAAAACTGCTAAACATGCAAACTCAAAAGCATATGAACATCATAACACTCATAACACCAGATTTAACGTGGAAACCCAAATAGGGAAAAACCACCGTGGGATTTCGGACCCACTAAGAAATATACTCTTCTAGAGTATGCTCGGTTAAAAGCAAATCCTATTAAAGATTCCAAACACATTGCTAGATGTGACCTAGTTAAGGGATTTCCCTTAGATCTGTTAGGATCTTCACCTTGTTAGAAGTGACCTTGTCAAAGGATTTCAAACACTCAATCAGAATGTCACCTTGCTAGAGGGTTTTACAAATAAGACTGTTAAGTCCACTTGGTTAAGAGATTTTTTGTCACTTTACAAAATAACAGTAATAAAAATCTATCTGCTACTTCACATCAAAAATGCTAAAGCATATTCTTATTTGCTCAATACAATAGGACTAATCTTGTCCATCTGCTGGGCTCTATACTCTGTTATTCAAACAGGTCTTCAAGCTTTTGTGCTCGATAATCACTGTGTAGCATCCCTGTGCATACACTTGCCCGCATGCATTGTTTATCAATAGTTCCTTATTTATAAACAATTCGCCAACCGCTTAATCTCCTTGATCACATTTCCCATGATCAATCATAGCCATCAGATCTTCAAACTTTGACCAGGTTCAATGTATCCTTTGATCTGAAAATGTTTTACCCCACCTTGGAACTTGCATACATTTCTTGGAACTTGTGCTAGGGTATTGTGGTTTAATCTGAGCTGTAGATTTTCCTGCCGATTTTTGCCATAGATTCTTTAAACAAACTTCATTCATGGCATACCAATCATTTAATCATAGCCAGCTCATCAACTTCCTTCATTAAATAATGCTTTTATTCATTCAATGCATTCTATTATTACTCTGATGCAACTCAGTAAATACTAAATTTCACTCGGTAGACATACCGCCTTCATTAACCGATGGCGATAACCTTAGGGTTTACCGACTGGGTTCCTTAGGGTTTACCGACTAGGTTCTTTTCTCAGTAACATAGTATATTATTAACCTTACAATCAATAACATATGTATGATATCAAAACAATCTAAACATCATGATCTCATCATTGTCTAACTCGGTACTAGTTGCCCATTGAATAACTTATTCCTCCCCTTATTCATCATATTCTTTCTATGTCTTTTACCGACATCTTTATACTCATCAAATCATACTTCTCAAGATATGGCAACATCATACTAAATTAGAAAATCAATTTCTTGACATCAATGACAAAATAATAATATTAAGACAGTAAACATCCTTAATCAAATATATCCATAATCATCAACAACCTTCTCAATATCCTTATTGAAATGCCAACAATCTCTCCTTGTCTGTTATAATGCCAAATGCCAACATTCTACGATAAAAAACCCATTTTCCAACATTTCATTTTGGTGAATAAAACACTACTTACATTTTACATAATTTTGATTTGGAGTTTTTAGATTTGCTTTCTAATTTTAATTCATGTATCAGACAAAATTTGATTGGTTTGAACTTTCACATTTGATTACATTTCTAATTGGATACATTTATCAATCATTTATTTGAGAGAGGCATATTAAATTTAATGTTACTTACACTGATTCATTACATCTTAATGTATTGTATAATAAGGATTTCAAGGATGTTCATGGCATTTACTTCATTTGTAAAAGTTTCTATAAATATTGCATTTTACTATATGTTGATATTTTCAAAGACGTTCATAACATATTTTTCTTTCATAAAGTCTTTAGTGGATGTCTCATGTTGCACCTTTTACAACCCCCTACAAATGATGTTGAGATGAATCATGCTTGTTTTTCTCCTAAATTTTTTCTTACTCATAAGGAAATTGAGGAATGATAATGAGTCTTCTCCCCAAAAGGATACTTTGGTGCAAGAGGAGCATGCTTTAAGAATTGATAAGACATTTGTAGACCTAGATACCTATTATTCTCTTAGATCTTATCTTAATCATCAATATGTTTTAATACAAGATAATATTATTCATTTCCTTAATGATATGTCACCAGACATTACATTGAGTAGAAATGAGACATTGAATGTTGGAGGAACTTCCCCCCATCCCAAAAAACCTAATGCAAAAGGACTATCTTACCTCCCAAGTAGACATGAATGATGCTAACAAATATGTGCATCCTCCCACAAGAACTAGTCCTTACTCATCTCTTTGGTGCTTAAAAATATGCTTACATTACCAATTTCAATGAGGTCTATGATGAAATTCCTTCCCCGTTAGAGTTTCACACAAATTAAAAACTTTGTTTCAACATGATTTATAAACAAGGATATAGTGGACAAGGTCTTGGGCATATGGAACAAGAAATCAATGTGCCTATAGATCTCACATCCTAACATAATAGAGAAGGAATAAGATTTTTAACTCCTTACCATTTCCTTCATCAAAGCATAACCTTCCTTTCCAACAAGAGAGAGGAATTTTACTCTAATAATCGCTTATCTAAAGAGGATAAAATATTGTTGAGACTCTTACAAGATAATTTGATCATCCTCCCCCTTAAAAAAAATTGAAACTAAAAAAGGTGATTGTGTAGATTTATTCTTTTGTTCTTATCATTCCATGTATGGTCATACTATTGTTGACTATAGAGAATTTCAAAGAAAAGTTATATAACTTGTACTTAATAGTATCATTCCTATAACACAAAAAAATCCACCTTATATATTCTCAATACCAGGGCTCCCTTGAAGATAAAAATCATTAAAATCCTTGGCTTCAAGATAGATGACTTACCGAGTACATATCTGGGTATACCTCTCTTCATGGGAACTAATAGGATATCTTACTAGACCAATATGATTAAAAGAATCAAGAACAACATATCCTCTTAAAAGGCTAGATGGCTATCTTTTGTAGACCGGATCCTACTTGTTAAATTTGTCTTAACCGCCATTCCCAACTACTACATTTCAGTCCTTAAAGCCCCTAAACCTGTTATTATACAAATTGAAAATATAATTAGGTCCTTCCTTTGGAAAGCAAACCTATCTGAAGAAAATAAAATCCCATTGATTTCATTAAACAATATGGCAGCAGCGAAAAAATCAGGGGGGGTGGGGTTGCATGATCTAGTTAAATGAAATAAAGCTTTTGGGGGGAAACTAATGTGGAGTATGTATAAAAAGCCAGAGTCAAAATGGTGCCAAATCATGCAAGCAAAATACTTAGACTCAAGCAATCCTCTTAGAATCTTCTCCATATCAAACCCACCCGCAGGTTCTGTAATGTGGAATTTTATGATATGCTCTAGGGATCTAGTGACAAAGTATATTTCTTAGCAAATTCATGATGGGGAATCAACTGATTTTTGGTATGATTCATGGAATGTCTATCTTCCTCTAGCTTGAAACTTCCATTTACAATAGGTAATCCCAATCTTCACTGAGAAATGGGGACACAAGTTAATTAACTATGAAAGTGGAGCTACTCTCTACTCAGGGAAAATAATTTGGATGGACATAAATGAAGTTGAAATTGAAAAGGAGCCAAAAAATATTCTCCACTCGATACTTGTACAAAGAATAGTCTACTTGACAAATAAGAAAGATGAAATCACATGGGCCCCATCTGTGAATGGAAACTACACAATTCAAAATGGATATTCAACACTCCAACATTTGACAAATCAACAACATTACCACAAAGCCTTGTTCTTTTGTTGGAATAATGCAGTCATGCCAAAGGCAGGGTGCTTCTCTTGGTTGGCACTAAAGAAAAGAATCCTCACTAGTGACAAGTTTGCCAAACTTCAAATAGCACAAGAAATTTAAATGTGTTATGTGCAACCAGGATATTGAACTATGGACCACTTATTTATCCAATGCCCCTTTGCAAATCAATGTTGGTCTTTTGTTATGCAAAAATTAGAACTTTCTATGCCCTTGCCATCTACAATTTGGGAACTTTTTAAGACTTGGCCCATTATCCATAAATCATCCTCCTTCTCATTCATATGGATAGTTATACTGGCTACAATCTTATGGTCAATATGGTGGGAATGCAACAAGAGTATTTTTAGACAACATACCTTAGCAATAGTGAAAGTTTTTCATGAAATGGAGAAATCAGTCACTGAACTAGCAAACACGTATGTTCAGAAACACCAAAAAAGTGATGCATTATTCACTTCATGGGATGGGGAATTAATGAAAAAATGGAAGGGTTTATGCCTACCAGTCAAGGGTTGATGGAGCCTTGAGGGGTAGTCTAGGAGATTCTGGAGTAGGAATTAGCATTAAGAATCATTCAGGGGAGCTACTAGCCTTCAAATCCTCTTCACTATCACATAGAACAAACAATCTAGCAAAAGCCCAAGCTCTCCTACTCGGGGTTTCACTAGAAATGAAAATGAGGATACGGAGAATACACATTGAAGGTGACTCCTCCTTAATCATTAATATATTCAAATCAAGGAGATCCTCAAATTGGAATATTGGTTATGTTCTCCAGCAAATTTGGGACATTTTGAACTCCTTTGAATCATATATCATTTCACACACATTCAGAGAGGACAACAAATTGGCGGATGGGCTAGAAAACATGGGTTGTGATCATAATGAGGTCGAGTCAATTAAAGGGAATACTGATATCAAACTATTTCCTTATCGCAACCAAATCCTTAAGGAAGACATTGGCAAATAATCTGGCAGATGAGCCAGAATTGACTCAAAGCAAAAGAACTCTCGACACACAATTCTCTCATCAATAAAATATGTCAGAGGTAGGAAAACATGACACTCACATAAATTTTGACATGTTATAAGATAAAAATAGTGGATACATTAGATATTTGATGAGGCAAGTAAAGTAAATTCAATCTCGATTGCACATAATGGAAAACATTGCCTTTTTAGAGACAGTCTGGATTAGACAAATCATTTGATACTTAATAACTATGGATTGAGTCCATACTTGGCAGTGATGGTAATCTAATTACAATAGGCTTATACACTCTACCCTTATACCTTGTCATTTATGGTGGTTCATGTGACATACAAAATAAAGCATTTAAATCATTTAAAGATAGGTAAAAGCATATGGGTTTGCACAGACTTCAATATACATTCATGGCTTATTATCCTCTATTAGATTATGCCCTACAAAGACTTGTGTTTGCATCATAACTTTACAATTGGAGGTAGGTGCTAATCATTGTTACCAAATAAGTGGCATCCATCCTTGGCGTGTTCATTCCTCTTTTTATATCCAAGCTTTCTTGATTCAATTCACAGTTCTAGTTCAACCTGGTATTTCACAAAGAGCGTTATGAAGGATTCTGTAGAGACCACCGCTTATGAGAAATGGAGTATCTTTCATGAAACTACAGGATCAACCTTGGGCTTGCTAGCTGGGAAAAGCCATTTTCAAGCCAAATCTCGGATGATCACCTCGACCAGATCTTCATGGTGGCAAATGTGCAGGTACGAAGAAGCATTAAGAGGATAATTGGGGAAGAAGTCCTATTTCCTCAATCAAATAGAATCATCTTCCACTCACAGTTGGTTTATATCTTCCTATCAAATGCCCTAGATTTATTGCAATCACTAGATTTGCTAGAGGAAATTTCTCACAGAGTGCTTCAAGAAATCTACATACCAGGAAAAAAGTCGCTTAGGGTTGTCCAAAGCTATGATCTTTGGAATGGACATGCAGAAGTGGGGGGCCTGTTTGCAAGACAATTGTTGTTGAATGACCATGCGTATGTATCATTGTATGACAACATGAAAGAAACACTGGAGAAAAGAAGCCGACACTATCTTCAATTTGCAATTGAGAAGTATCACAAGGTTTTGGGTCCCGATTTGATTAAAAGATCATGGAGAAAAGTTGATTCACTGTTGCTGCTCCTCAAGAATATTGAGACCACCCACCTCACTAGACACCAAATCTCAGGTGCTTCTTCACAGAGTGCAGTCACTGACCTCAATGTCCTCCCTAATTTGGTTGAATCCCCAGTTGGTGCCATGACTGCTGAAGGAGAGCGTACTTCAAATGGTGACCAAAAAGTCCAGCACAATATAATTGGAGGTGTATTGTCCAACATGCTAGAGGAAGGGGAAATCTTAGCCATCCCACGATCAATGGAAGAATGAAGGCCAAACAGTTTTGTGGGGGAGTTTTTTTGCAGTTTTCACATGATCGAAGGTAAACATGTATGTCAAACAAAATTTTAGGGGTTTTTGTGATCCGCACAGGAAAGAGCTCGAGTCTCTCTAAATCTTCAGCCTTTGTTATCTCCTTTGACAAGTCCATTCGAGGTCACTGTCTAGTTACCTTCGACACTACAAGGCAGGTGGGATATTTTGTGGAGCCACCATTTCGAATTTCCCTCTTATCAAGCTCCTATTCCCTGTGGTTTTTGTCGACCATCAACAGTTCTTCTTCGACAAGTATGCCTTTCTGAGAAATAACAAACTTAAAATATTAATTTTTGTTGCTATACATTGTAAAATTTAGCTTCTTATGCTAAATTAATATAATGGGTTATGGATCAACATATATGTAATTTCTAGTTTTATAGGCATCCTTTCAGAGATCTTATCTGATATAAAATGTACAAAGTGCAATATGGAAGATGCTTGTAATTGCACTCATAAGTAGTTGATTAGGCCCTCTACCTAATCTTGTATTTTGTATTTGAGCTGAGAAGGGAGGTTTTCTTTACTGTTTCTTTCCTCAAGGAGCTTTGGAATTGGTTTTTATATAAATATAATTTATTAGTAGCTTGCCACTTTCGCCCAAAAAGGGAAATAAATATGATATTAATATATTTTTACCTTTCCTTAGAATTCGATAGCATTTTCAGACCCATTATGTTGTTTCTCACTATGTGACACTAGTATCTTACCTCTTAGGGGAATAATTGTCCTTCATGGTGGTAAAATTTCATGTGCTATCACACTTGGGTAGCAATATAATAGCCTAATTATTCTTGTCTCTACACTGAGGGGCAAGAATAATTTTCAAATATTCATTTTTCACATAGACCCACCTTTCCTTTGTTGAGTTGTATCTTTTATAAATATATCCATCCTTGTATATAATTTCTTGTCCTTCATGAGGAATTTATCTTTTCTTGGAGGTGTGCATCTTTTATTAGAACCTCATCCTTGCTTGAAAAATATATATCATTTATAAATGATCTCTCCTTAGTGTTGAAAGTATGCAATCCTTCATCAAGAATTCCCTCTTGCAGAAATTGGGAAGGTTTGTAAACTTTATCTCTTTCCTCATCTAGCGTTGAAGATGATATCCTTATTTAAAGATCTCCTTCCTTTGCAGAAATAAGTTTCCTTAGACAATGATACTCCCTTTCTCCTTCCCATTTTAGTGATGAATAGGTTGTCTTAGTTTGAATATATCTTCTCTTTATAGAGGTATAGATATTTAAACAAAGTTCTCTTCCTCTAGCTTTGATAGTTATGTATCCTTTGAAAAGGACCGCTTTACACTTGTTGCAAGATATCTCCTCTAAAACTATTCCTTCCTTGCTAAAAAAATTGCATTCTTTATAGATTAGCTTGGAATGCATGCGTTTTTTATGAGGATATCTCCTTAGTGTTGAAGGTGTTTTCTCCTCAATATGGATCTCTATCTTCCTTAAGATATCAAAATCATAATATGTTGACATATTAAGAGGGGAATATGGGGCCTCCTTGTTTCTTATACTTATTCATTGATATATCCCTAGAGTGGTGGTGTCGTGTTGCATGATACTCCTTAAGGCATGGTTAACAATTTATCTCAAGCAACTTGCATGACCTTTTTGATTATTTGGTATAGTGTGGCTTACTAGCGTGATCTTTTGAAGAAATTGATGATCTATAGACTAGCTAGAATGACACAATTTTTCATACTTGTGTTAGATCCATACGAATAATCTCAATATTCTAACATAACATAAATTTCTATCTTGATCCCTTACCAAAACATGTTTACCCTCCTGAAGTGTTGGTCAACTAGTATAGCGAATCTTGCTAGTTTGATCATTGTTAACCCTTTTTGCACCATGAGCATTGGTCATCTAACATAGCACAACTTGTTAGTATGATCATTGTTATCATTTAATGTACTTGACCTATTGTTTATATAGCATAATTCTTTCCATGGATCACCTATCATAACATAAATTTCTAGCTAGTATAATTCATGCCTTTAACATGAGTTACCCAACATAACACACCTTGTTGACTAGTGGAATTCATGGTTTTTTCCATGGACCCCTAGCATAACATATATTGCTAGTTATTGGACCATGTATTATTGTCTCATCAATTCTTGAACACTGTTGCTCTTTCTAGAAGTTGACTTATGATCTTGCAATAGTATTTCAAGAATCATATTACCAGTTGAGACATTTTTTATTATTAAGGTCTCTTTAACTAGTTGACTTGGAGCCTTTGTTTTCGGTACTAACCCTTTTTGTGTCTGAGTTTGCTTTGTTTTTCTTTTGTTTTGTTGTGTCTTGTGTTTTGTGAATCTTTCTTTGAATGTTATTACGTGAGCTAATATCCCAAGCTTGAAGGCTTGTTATCTCCACTTAGTGACATCATATATCTTGTTAGTCTTGCTCCCATCTTCTCTCTCTACTTTACACTAGTATCAGCATAAGTTCACACTCATGCTAAAATGGGGGCTAAATTGTATCACTTTATAATTTCACACTCTATTTTGGGCCCTTGCTTTAATGTTCTCTCTCATAGCTCATTTCAAGCTTACTTTAGGCGTTATCACGTCCAAATTGTCGTTATATGATAATAATGTCATTAGATCCTATGTCTTGAGAACTTACACTCTACAACCATCTTTCTTTGGTCCCTTTCTAAGTGGACTAGGGTGTATAGAGCCATAGTCCTAGTGGACTAGGGTGCCTAGTTTCATAGTCCCTCCAAAAGGGGCCCAAATTCAAATATTTGTGAGTGTCAATTCCTCTATTTGTGATCCAATCCTGATACTTTCACTTAACCATTTAAATTTGTCCTAAAGTAGGAAATACCTTGCGAACCCTATATAAGACAATCATTTAATCATTCACAAATAGTTATCCAGTTTCACAATTTCTCATATCAAGCACTATTAAGTAAAGTGTCTCCAGATTTGAGCATTATGAAGCAACAAGCTACAACAACCTACATGCAGGTATGTTTTCATGATTGATATTTTTATGTCTTATCATGCCATATTATGGAATCAACACTTGAATGACTTATCTAAAGAGCACTAAATCACCACCATTATCAAGGTAATATCATTTCAATTCAGTATTTTAATTATGATTTAGCCTACGTCCCCACTAGGGGCAATCTCTCTTTTATACCGTCATAGTTGTTGTGGAGATGGAAACACTAACACGAGTTTTGACTTAGGCAAGCCCCTATACATCACAACATTTTCCCTCTTTTATGTGCAAGTTATAGATCTTACAAGCAAAGATTATAGAATTACGTAGAGCAAACTGAGACACACATTCCTGGACTTTGAATAGGCAAAAATCACTGGACTATGTTGATTACCTCACCTATCTGACATTTTTAGGTTGAATATTAGAGGGAAAGATCTATAGAGCATATTTTTCCAAAATTTGAACGCTCAATTGATGAAGATACCTAGAGTACTAGGGCGTCTAACTCCATAGTCTAAGACTTTCAACTCCATATTTCAATGACAAGTTCTTCTCTATCTCCTACTTCCAATATGTATTTATGTGTTTGTTTCCAGCTTTGTTTCTACCTGTTTATATTGAATCACGTTAATTTTGTATCATTTTACCTAGGTCTTGCATTTTCACATCATAATCATATCCAATCATATCAAATAAAAAAGGAGAACAATTAATAATAGTGTCCATCTCTCCTTGAGGATTGAAGATAGACATAATTGATTGTTCCCTCAATGAAATGATAGGTAAATGCACAAAGTTGAGTCCACTTAGAGTGAAAGTTTCAAACTTAGCCAAAAAAATGCAAAAGTGTTGAATGAAACGGGATCCCGTTATGCTTTGGGGTCCCGAGCCAAAATTTGAAACGAGATCCCATTTCATGGCAGGATCCCAAGCCTAAATCTATGAAACATGATCTTATTTCAAAAACAAAATAGGATTCCATTTCACAAAAGTGATCCCGTTTCAAAAATAAAACGGGATCCTATTTCTTTTTATATTGTTTTTTTTTTATATTAAAAATAACTTATATATACATGAAAAAGACATTGTGAAATGTGACTTATACTTTAAGCTATATTTCATGTATATATTAGCAAGATGTTTGAGAGTGGTTTTAGATCTCGAGGAGCTATAATGCAAATTCTAGATTTTAGAAGATGTATACATATTTAGGCAGTCAAGTTTCAGTAATCAGCAGGCTCCTATCAACATTTTCTAGCTCTCTTTATCTCAATCTTTTTATCTTACTTGAGCTCTAGACTCGTCTCTTTCCATATCGCTCTTCCTCTATCCCCTCTCTACCTCTCTACCTCTCTATCTCACTCTATTCTCTCTCTGTCACGACCCTATTTCATAAATACTATTATAAAATAATAATTATTTATTAATTTAATAACTTCAAGAATTCGTATAAATTATTGAACATATTATTATTATTATAAAAATACTTTATATATATATTCATAAACTTAAAATGCTTTATATATTTCATTTATTATGAAATTATTCTTAAAATTATCAATTTATTTTTTTTTTAAAAAAAGAAAAAAAAGAAAAAAAAAACCAAAAAAAACCTTGTATATAAAACTTATATTATATTCTATATCGAAAGGTAACCATTCTAAAGAAAAGTAAGAACTTTAATATAAAACAGTTTTTACACATCTAAATTTTATATTTTCAAAAAAACTAAAACTCCTCCATTCCCACGTAAGGATAAAGCAAATTAAAATAGAATCTTAGCTTTTCATGTGTGGAATACTTTGAGAGATGAATGATAAGATAAGATAAAAAGTAATCAAATCATGTATTAAAAAAAAGGAACAGACGACACTTTTTATAAATTAAATATAAATGCTATATTAAAAAAATATATAAATAAATAGAAACTTTATCTATATATATTATTAGAAATCCTTCATTAATTTAATGAATGTCTTTCTAATATATTATTTAAAAAAAAAAAGAAGAGAAATTTAAATATAAAATATTATGAAAAAGTTTTTTCTTGATTAAACAATCGTTTGTTATAAGAAAAGAAAAGTTTTGGAAACTTAATAATAATTAGTAGTTTCTAAGTAAATTAATGTGAGAAGCTATAATGGAGGGAGGCTATCCATCTTATAGAGGAAAGAGCAAATTTTTAAAAGAGGGAAACTTATCTTTATAAGAAGTTAAAACCATGCAATGAAGTGGATCTTCAAAAAAAAAATTGCACATATCTCAGAGGAGCTAAGCACAACGAGGGTAATTAACTGGTTCGCCAAAGGATTGTGAAAGATTTTGTTTGGATGCTCATATTACCGTAGTATGAAGGATGGTGCTTGTGAGAATGAGAAGATATACACAACGGTTTGGATTCATAAACCGATTCCATAATTTTCAGATGATAAATAATAGCAGCATGTGTAACCTTCTTAAAGAATGTTGGGGAAGTTTGCTTGCTGCTCAATCTTGTAGAGAGAGAGGCAATTGAGTAGTAGTGAAGCGACTCCTATATTTTCACATTTTGCATGCATGAATACCGGTCCTCTTAAGGCATCCTTCTTTATATGATTTAGAGAAGGCATAAATATGGATAAACCAACCTTTTGCATGGGAGTAATACGGTAACATATCAGGAGTCCAAAATCGATATTCATGTTAACTATCTATTCAAGCCACAAGTCGATGCTTATCCTTGGTGCCCTTTAAAACTCCAACCTTGATGTTCTTAAATTGATTCCTTATCTGACTTGAAATCTTGTAATTCATGTTTTGGATTGATCTAGTTAATAGGTCATCTCACTCACATTGTGATTGGAAGAGTCTTACAAAATTTTAGTAGTATGTCATTAATTTACTCCAGAGTTAAAATTTCTTGCAAACCATAATCAATACCTAATCATAGTACATTTTAATTCTATAACATTAATTTGGTTACACTCCATTTTCCTTCTTGTATTGTATTTAACATTACTAATCTACTTCCACTTTCAAAACTAGTTTGAGTATCTGGTTACCTTTTGAGGGATTCAATACAATGGTATTATTTTAGGGGAAAGGAAACAATGAATTAGAAAATAGTTAATTAGTATTAATTTATTCTAAAAAAACATTAAGTCATATGTAGGACAATACTATGAGATCAAGATCTAAATTTAGAAATATGTTTTGAGATTTATGGAAAAACCCAATAGACATATCTAGCAAAATCTACCAATGCTAGCTTCTTCTATTGATTTATTATTTATAAATCTAATTTTGCTTTCCTTCAACTTAATGATTTAAATTTGCACCCTCTCGTGGTTGAGATATTAAAGATGTTTCTTAAAATTAGAAAATTTTATTTGCCAACATAATATATGATAATCAAAGGAATTTTTACATGACTCTTACTGTTTACCATTACAAGTAGGATAAAATGGATTGGTCTTTTATAAGACCCTAAGTTTAGGTTTTGAGTCTTTTGATTAATATTGAAAAGGTTGAAACTTATATTCTTATTGAAATAATTTGATGTTTAAAAGTAGCCTTTGCTAAGAATGAAACTCAGAGCTTCCATATCATACTTAATAACTTAGCAATAGATAATAGATACGATTAATTGTAAGTAAACTTACAACTCGATTCCTAATTTCAGAATGCTACAAGAGTTAATTACAAAGATTTTTCTTTTGCCTATAGCCTAACTAAGTACCACATAGATATTTATATGTATTTATCTTGAAACTGTGTGATTGATTTATCCTAGTTATGCAATGAATGTGTCTTCTAAGGAAATGTTTTGAGACCTTGTTAGTATTATACATAATCAATGGATATGTAGGTGTTCATGAAGCATTGTGTGATTCAAGAATTCTTGATGTAAGAATAGATGCATGGTTTTATTGATGTGCTATCACTAATTGTTCAATGCAAGTTGGAACTAAGAACTTTGAGGTGTTTATAAATAAATGAGAAAATGTTGCTCTTCCTTTTGCTTAAGTATGGTTGAGCACTATAATATCATTATATTAGTGTTAGAAGTAGATATGTCATTTTGCACATTTCCATTACTCTTGCTAGTTTTGCATTTTTAGTCTACCTTGTGTTGGGTCGGGTATCTTTTGTGTCATGAAGGATTCTGAGAAAATGTAACTACTTCATGGTAGAGCGGATGCACACTCCAACAGTGTTCTCGCTCACATTAGACAATCGTCAAGAGCTCTTTCCAGGATGGTCTTCATGAATTATTTTATTTATTTATTTATTGTAATTGACCTTGTGGTCTATTGTAAACCTGGTATATTCAACACGTGGCAATGAGTTAAGTTTTTTTATGTGTGTTATTTTAAATTATGTGAATTATATTATTTTAAAATAATGGAGGTCCTTACACTCTCTCCCAAAATATAGACCTCTGTCTATCTCTCTCTCACATCCTTAACTCTCTACTCTTTGTCTCCTATCTCTCTACACACCTCCCCTCACTCCATGTTTACCTCTATTTCTCTACATATACCTATCTCTCTCTACATATCTTTCTCACCCTCCCTACCAACTTATATTTCTCTACTCTACATACATCTCTCTTCCATTCTCTCTCTCTCTCTCTCTCTCTCTCTCTCTCTCTCTCTCTCTCTCTCTCTCCGTCCGTCCCTCCTTCCCTCTCTACTTTTATCTCCCCTCTATACCCTCTCTACCTCTCTATCTCACTCTCTCCTTTCTCTCCCAAAATATAGACCTATCTCTACCTCTCTCTCACATCCTTAACTCTCTACTTTATATCTCCTCTCTCTCTACACACATCCCATCGCTCCCTACCTACCTATATTTCTATATATATACCTATATATCTCTCTCTACATACCTTTATCTCTCCTTTACAACCTCTCTCTCTATCTCTAGTTTTATCTCCCTTCTATGCCCTCTCTACCTCTCCATCTCACTCCGTCCCCTCTCCCAAAATTTAGAACTATGTCTCTACCTCTCTCTCACATCATTAGCTCTCCACTCTTTGTCTCCTCTCTCTCTCTAGACACCTCCCCTCACTTTTTACCTACCTTTATTTCTCTATATATACCTCTCTATCTATCTCTACATGTACCTTATCCCTCTCCCTACCAACTTACTTTCTCTACATACATCTCCCTTCCACCCTCTCTTTCTTTCTCCCTCTCACCCTCTCTCTCACACAACCCCTCCATCCTTCACTATCTACTTTTATCTCACCTCAATCCCCTCTCTATCTCTCTATCTCACTCTCTCCCCTCTCTCCCAAAATGTATACCTATCTCGTTACCTCTCCCTCTCACATCCTTAACTCTCTACTCTCTCTCCTCTCTCTCTACACACCTACCCTCTCTACCTACCTAACTATATTCCTCCTTATATACCTCTCTATATCTCTCTACATATCTTCTCTCCCTCCCTACCAACTTATCTTTCTCTACATATGTCTCTCTTTCACCCTCTATTTATTTATCCCTCACCCTCTCTCTCCCATGCACACACACCACATTTACTTCCTTCCCTCTCTAATTTGATCTCCTCTCTATCCCTTCTCTACCTCTCTACCTCACTCTCTACTCTCTCTCCCAAAATGTAGACCGATCTCTCTGCCTCTCCCTCTCACATCCTTAACTCTCTACTATTTGTCTCCTTTCTCTCTACACACCTCCCCTTGCTCCCTACCTACCTCTATTTCTCTACATGTACATCTCTATCTCTCTCTACATACCTTTCTCTCCCTCCCTACCAACTTATCTTTCTCTACAAACATCATTCTTCCACCCTCTCTCTCTTTCTCCCTTCCACCCTCTCTCTCTCTCTCTCCATCTTTACCTCTCCACCCCTCTTTCCTTCCCTCTCTCCCACTCTCTACCTATCCATCTCTCTCTACTTCTTTTTATCTCCCCTCTCCCTCTCTTTCTGTCCATCTCCCAATCACTCTTTATCTACCCTCTCACTCTCTCTACCAACCTCTCTCTCCCTCCGTCTCTAATTTTATCTCACCTCTATTCCCTCTCTCTCTCTCTCTCTCTCTCTCTGTCTGTCTTTGTCTGTCTGTCTATCTGTCTGTCTATCTGTCTATTTGTCTCTGTCTCTGTCTCTATCTTTGTCTCTGTCTTTGTCTTTGTCTTTGTCTCTGTCTCTATCTCTGTCTCTGTCTCTGTCTCTGTCTGTCTCTCTGTCTCTGTCTCTATCTCTGTCTCTGACTCTGTCTCTGTCTCTGTCTCTGTCTTTGTCTCTGTCTCTGTCTCTATGTGTGTGTGTGTCTATGTCTTTGTCTCTGTCTCTGTCTCTGTCTCTCTCTCTCCACCCCTCCCTCCTTCCCTCTCCTCCTCTCTACCTATCCATCTCTCTTTAATTCTTTCTATCTCCCATCTCCCTCTCTTTCTATCCATCTATCTTCCCAATTGCTCTCTTTATATCCCTCTCACTCTCTCTACCTACCCCCCCTCTCTCTTTACTTTTATCTCCCCTCTATCCCCTATGTATCTCACTCTCTCCTCTCTCTCTCTCCCAAAATCTAGACTTATCTCTACTGCTCTCTAACATATCTAACTCTCTACACACCTCCCTTCACTCCCTACCTACCTCTATTTCTCTATGTATACCTATCTCTCTCTACATACCTTTCCTTCCTTCGTTGCCAACTTCTCTTTCTCTACATACATCTTGTTTTCATGCTTAAAATCATATCATAAACCATAGCTAATTAGGAAATAAGTAACAATCACGAAATCCCTTAACTAAGCTAATTCTAAACATAAAGAAATGAAATGAATACATAAATGAAGAAATTAAACAATTAAATAACTGAAAACCCCCCTCAATTGCATTGTAGATTCCATTGTTCTTCTCATCTCTGTGGTATGGTGGCTCTCAGATATTGCGCTGATAACCTGCAAGTGGCAGAAAGATTTTGAAGTTCGTGATTGTTTGAGAATGGAGAAATGATCTTGATTTTATAGATTTTTGAGACAAATTGGGTAAGAAATTGAACTAAAGTTTTGATTGATAGATGAACTAATTTGATTGATCTATTAAGTGGATTGATTGAAAATATAACTCAATTGATTGATTAGTCAACTAGATAGATTGACTAGTTAAACTAGATTGATTGAGAAGAAGACTGAATTGATTGGGAGATGACTAAATAGATGAGTTGTCAGAAAAGGTGATTGGGAGTGAAAAGGGGAGATTGAAGAGTTAACTGATTTGATCAATCAGTCATGATTTTCAACACGTGTTGTAGGATTTTGATTTGAAATTCAATTTCATTCTTTATTTGGATTTGAATTTTGGTTTTCGAATGTTGAAATGCACATGAAATTTACTGAAATTGGATGAAATTAAAATTTGGTGAAATGTAAATTTGGAAGAGATGAAATTAGTTGAAATTCGAATTTGGGGAATTGGAGGAATGAATGAATGAATTAAATTATTTAAATTAAATGATTTAATCATTAGAAATGGAATTAATTAAATAATAAAGATTATTTAATTAAGGGAATAAATTGTATTTAATTAAATAATTAATATTTTAAATAGGGTTAAATGATAAATTGATTAAAAAGTAAAAATTGAATAATTAGTAATATGATAGGTGATGATTGGTTTAGTTCAGAAGAATAATTAGCTTAATTAAATAAAATAATTATTTAACTAATAGGATGATTAATTAGTACATGATTAATGAGACATTTTTAGGTGTCTACACATCTCTCTTTCACCCTCTCTCTCCCTCCCTCCCTCTCTCTCTCTCTCTCTCTCTCTCTCTCTCTCTCTCTCTCTCTCTACCTCTTCACCCCTCCCACTCTCCCCCACTCCACCTATCTATCTCTCTCTACTTATTTATATCTCCACTCTCCCTCTCTTTCTATCCATCTATGTCCTCAATCAAACTCTTTATTTCCCCTCTCACGAACTCTACCCACCTCTTCCTCCCTCCCTCTCTAATTTTATAAAGATAGAGTGGGTGGGGAGTTAGATTGATAGAGAGAGGGAGATAAGAGATAGAAATAAGTAGAGAGAGATGGATAGGTAGAGAGTGGGAGAGAGGGAAAGAGGGAGGGATCAAGATGTAGAGAGAGAGAGAAGAAGGTGGGAGAGAGAGAGGGGGTGGAAGAGAGATGTATGTAGAGAAATATAGTTAGGTAGGGAGAGAGAGATAGAGAGGTATATGTAGAGAGATAGAGGTAGGGGGAGTGAGGAGATGTAGAGAAGTAGATGTAGAGAGAGAGAGAGAGTTAAGGATGTGTGAGAGAGATAGAGAGATAGATTTAGATTTTGGGAGAGAGAGGTAGAGGGGGGATAGAGGAAGAGTAATATGGAGAAAGATGGGTCTAGAGATTCAGGGAGAGAGAGAGAGGGGGGAGAGAATAGAATGTTGATAAGAGCTTGTTGAAAACTGAAATTTGACTGTCTGAAAATTTATAAGATCTTCTAAAATCTATAAGCTACATTATAACTCCTAGAGATCTGAAACCACTCTCAAACATCCCGCCAGTATATACATGAAATATAACTTACACTTAAATGTTATATTTCATGTATATATAAGTTATTTTTAATATTAAAAAAACAATATAAAAAAAGTTATTTTTCATGTTTATATGTCATTTTTGATATAAAAAATAAATAATATAAAAAGAAACGGGATCCTATTTCTAAAAAAATTGAATTCCAACATTGATTTTTTCTTCAGATTTCACTTCAAAAAAAGGCTTGGGTAGCCGACCCTTAGCCTTGGACTAGTTTCACCAACAACTTGAAGGCCATGTCAATGTCCATACAAAATACTAACTTTAGACATATATCTAAAGACCTTTTCTGTAAAAGTTTTTGAAGAAACTAAAACCCATTATAGAAGAGACTGTCTACATTCTAAATGTATTATTTTAAAAAACATTGGATTATATTTTTTATTTTAAAAATAATTTCTAATGAAAGAGGTCCATAAACTTAAAATAAGAGGGTTTCTTATTTTTTTAATAATTTTTTGTTTTTAAATTTTTTGAAAAAGAAATTACATATCATCAAACTAGAGACAATTCTATACAGTTTCAAAAAACATAAAATGTTAATTTTAGGTCAAGTTATGCTTGTCGTACACGAGGATTTTTCAAAACAACAATTATGCCCAATAAAAAATTAACAAAAAAAATCACAAAAAAATATCCTCATTAAAGGTGAACGAGTGACAAATATTTTCCCAAGAGTATTTAGAAAAATACTTTCATTTAGGTAAAATTATGCTTGTCGTACACAAGCATGGTATGGTCCTGAAAAAGTGACTTTTAAACTATAGGTTTTAGAAATGACTATTGAAACTTAATTAATATCATCTGGGTATTAAAATAAATTACATATTTCAAAACTAAACTTCAAGCACTACATTTTCTAGTGCTGACTTTTTCTAGGATTCGTTCTTTAAGTGCTTCAAATTTCAAGTCAACTGGGACAAATTTTGAAAAATGAGGAAAACACTGCCACTTTTTGGCCAAAAAGTAGATTCAACTTCTTGCACACACCTTGATCCCTAATTGGAAATGTTGAATCAATAAGTTCCTAGTTTGTATTTATAGGCTAAAGAAGCCATTTTTCAATATTTTAGTGTAATATCAAATGGGAGTATATTAGGATAGTGTAAAATAAGATTACAATCATAATGAATAATGTTTGCTCTTGATTTTCTTGGAATGGAATACATGGAAACCTATGAGAATTTGAGAGATATTATTTTTTATTATTATTCTCTAAATTTTCAATATATTGTTGTACTAGTATTAAATAAGGGAGGTTATGAATACATGTCAAAGATTGGGGTTATGAAGCATATTTATTGAGATAACCAATGACAATACAAATTAAATATACTCATGGAGTGCCTAAAAATAGAAAAGTGGGCATGATGTTATCTTATAATGAAATCTACAACGTGGTAGTGAGAAAGAGGAGTTTCTTTATGTTTTTGGTGCCTCACTTATGTAGTGGATAGTGAGAACATTTGCCATCATATTTCGAGAGTATTTGGACCATTATATTGCACAATGGAGGGTTTTAACCCTCCCCGCATCCAGATTGTGAGGTCCTGGTATATAGGAGATATGATTATTTTTTAGGTATTCACACTACTAAAATTTTATCAAAATGAAGAAGATTTTATGAGTAATACTAATGTACTTGTTTCTATTCAATTAATATAAGACCGATATCTCTTTGACAGGGAAGTTTTTTCTCATAATGGTTTATATGCGTATATCCTATGTCATATTTGTTTGCTAATAACTTATTTCTATTTTAAATAATAATCTATTTTTTAATTCAATTTAAATGGCTGATCACATGAACCTGTAATTGAGTTAGTAAGATCTACACACTTTGTGCTTTTACTATGACTATTATTGTTTATCAATTTTCTCAATGATATAAGTCTATTATTAAAGTATAATTTTAGAAGGTCACAAACAAAAATATTAGCAAGATACCCATTTAACATATCATACTCATCCCATTGAGTAACATTGAACTCCTCATCCTTGGTCATACAATTTTCATCTTGATAAGAAAAAGCTACTTGTAGTGAAAAAATCTATTAATAGGTGGAATAATGGAAAATCCTTTTGAACCCATGTTTCTTGTTTCTCTTGGGGTGGATGTATAACAAGGTTTTATCAAACCATGATATTCATACCCATGAATAATTGGTTCATTTAACATGAAATGTGAGTTGCTCTTAGAAACACAATGCCCTTATCCATGTTAGGTCAAAAATGTTGTAAATAAACCCCAATATGGTCATGTGTAGTTTCCTTTGGCATCTATCACAAAAGGAATCTTCATTTCTATATGATAGTAATTTAGGGGAATTAATGTATTGGAAGTAAAATTACTATATTTAAAATATACTAATACAAATCTCTTGTAACCTTTTTTTTTATCGATAACCAAGATAATATATTGCTTAAAATAGGAAAGATTTACATCCAAAATGCTGATAAACATTCTACACAAAATGGGGCCTCGCCCCTACAAAACCATCAGAATCCGAATAAGACACCTGACCTACAAGACCATTCATTATAACAAAATTCCAACCCTACTTACACAAGCCCAAAAAAACCCTGATAGTCCCAAAGACCTACCTACCGAAACCAACCCAAGGCCTCTTCCCTTGAGAAGTTTGGAATACCCCGGCTGGGCCCTGCATCATGCATCTCTCTCCCTCCACCTGGCAATGTTCCCGACCTACCACCACATAGTGATCCACACTCCACCACCTTCACGTGCTTCTGTGGAATCTGATGGCGGATCATAGGCCTCCCATCCTCGTCCAGAGGAGCTTCAGACCGAATTGGGGTCGTCTTCCCATAAATCTTCACTCGCTCAGTCGGCCCCAACCCACGCACAAACTGCACAACCTCCCTCCATCCATTCCTTGAGTTCTCCAGTTGAGAATCAACAGATCGAGATGCCGACCAAATTACAAAAGGCTGCAACTCCCCCAATTCTATGTCAATCCTCCGCCACAACTCTTCCACCATCTTCAGCCCTTTGCCAACAACAGCTTGAGCCACCACTTCATTCAAACCTCCTACCCATTTGGGTCGCAGTACCAAAGATACAACCCACTGCACCTCCTCCGTCAACATTCCCACCGACAAGTCTAGAGCAACAAACAATGACAAGATGTCGAGGTTAGTTCAAGGCCGATAGTCAGATACCAGAAATTCCTCCCCAAAAATCAACCGCACTGCCCTCCAAAATTCCTCCCCTTCCACCCTCAAGACATTCATCAGCCCGTTGCTCAAAATCAAGCCATGAAATTCTGGCATTTGATTTTCAGATGTCAATGAAAAATTTGCTTCCATTCTATCTCGCCTCTTCACCAAAACCTACACAATCAACCAACACCAAAACCAAAAACAACAAATTCCAAGGAACCAAAATCCAAGGCCTTAAAAAAGCCACCTCCATCACATGCCATGATTGCTCCACATGAATCGCATCAAACCATGCATAAACACCAGGACAACTTACTGATTGCTGCCATCATCACTCCATCGCCGCTAAGGCCACTTGCACCATATTCATAGATCTCAATCCACGAGGGCCATTACTTCCCACAAGGTCAGTGTCAACATCAACCACATCAAAAACAACCCGGGTTCACTTCCCTAAGTTTAAGCAATTCAACCAAGATCATGAACACTAACATATCGAAAGTCCTCGAATAATCTAAAATTGTCTTTCAATGAGCCATTCACTCCCACATTTGAAAGCTTGTCAGCCTCCACATTTGCTTCCCTAAGAATGTGAGTCACCTTATAGTCTTCAAACCCACACAAAAAAAGTTTCATTCTTCGAACGTGTTTGTCTAAATGCCATGCCTCCATTCGGCCTCTAACTATCTCATTCACCACAATCTGAGAGTCTCCCTCTAGATGCAGTTTCTTCACTCCCATTTTCTTGGCCATGAGAATGGCCTCTAAAGCCGCTTGGCACTCAGCATTGTTGCTCAATCCATCCACCAATCTTTTAGCTCCTATGGCTAGAATGTTGCCACAATCATCCCGGGCAATTACCCCAACTCCAGAGACCCCTGGATTTCCCCTCGAAGTGCCATCAAAATTTACCTTAGTCCAAACCTTATCTGGCAGGTCCCACTCCTGTCTTGCTTCACCCATCCTCTGAGGATTAACCCTCAAAATCCCATTAGCAGGCCAAATCTCTTGTAACCTTTATAATTATTATATTGTATATAATTAAAGGAATTACTAGATCAAAAAAACAAGCCATAGTCTTGTAAGCGAAATAAATAATTCGACTGAAGAAATAAATCATTTGATAAAGTGCATGTATCTCATTAGGAGCCTATTTAATAAGTAAAATGATAAAACTAGGGTGGTAGTCAATATATCATTAGTAATTTTTAATATTGCTCATAAAAGTGAATAAACATCTTCCTAAATGTGATTGGTAACCAAGAACCCTTATGTGCATTTATTAATTCAATTTGTAGGACCAATGAGAACATCATCAATAATTTATTATTGTATACTACCATTGACATGTAATGGGACATAATAATCAAGTTTTGTGGGATCTATTTAGTATAAAATACAATCAACAAACTAGAATGAGTAGAAGATGTGTCTTTAGAGTGTATGATACACATAAAGAATTTATATACATGATTGTGTTAATCATCAATAGAAGCTTTAGATCATGTGTATATTTTCGTGTAAAAGGATCTTGTTGATGACATACATTGATGTTATTAGCATGAATAGGAAATGGATTAGAGTGTCGTAAAACTTTACTTAGGGGAAGAAATTAAATAATTTTTCCCATCATTGATATCCTTTATATGAATCATTTTATAGTCATTTAAATATTATCACGTGTTTGAAATCCACAAAAATTCAGGATGAGACCTAATAGATCTATGTAAGTTATACAATTCTGTAAAGTGGAAAATTGGGAACCTTAGCCAATTCACTACTTGAGAGAAAGGTGGGAACTTAACTAAGGTTCAATTTTCACTTGGGGAGACTTTAAATTCAAAAGAGGGGGATGAATCTACTAGATCCAATCCCAAAGGATGCAAGGATTAAATAATAAGTAGATTGGAATGGAATTAACCGTCTTTTGTAAGTTGATTGATTGAATTAAGACAAAGTGCTGAAAATGAAGACAAAGTACGCGAAAACAGTGAGCTACAGGTTCATGATTCAGTTGTGCACTTGGATCTGAGAAGTTTGATATGATTCAGAGCTATTATGTGAAATCTAGCAAAAGTTGCAGGGACCATGTGTCCAGACAAGGGCACCCTCCTATCAGTCCTCTGAACTTTCCGCGTGTCGAAAAGGGTTTTTTTATCTCTGTGAATAAAGCTTAATTCCAGAAGTACAATTGTGCACCTATTTCCTACACACAAAAAGAAAGGGAAATGTGTTGGGAATAGGGGTTTGTCTTCATATCAAACCCTGGTTTTGGAATTAACCAAGTGGTTGAAATATTGTAAATGAAAGGACTGAAAGTAGAAATTCTCCTCTTTGAGGGGATGTTGAATTGATTGAAAATGAAATGCTTATACCTCCTTGTGAAGTTTTGTTTGCCTCCATATGGAATTAGGGTTACAAGAAGTAGAATGTTGATCTTCTCTTCAATGCTTGAAATCTTGTCTCTATTGCTGCTCCAAAGCTTGAAGGAAGACTGAAAATGCTCAATTTCTTTTGAATGCTTGATCTCTTGAATGCCCAGATGCTTGATAGAATTTCATGTTCTTATCAAATGAGAGGGGAAATCCCTCTTATATATTTTCTAGTGGGTTTAATTGACTGATTTTTTGACTTGGGCCGACATAGGGTGGGATTTTCCCACTCTAATTTGAGATGAGAAAAAGGGAGGGACCCCAAAATAGGTCCCAAATAGGGGATACCAAGGTGCCACGCCCTAGTCCTAGTGGATCTTAGCGCACCATGCCCTAGTCTTGCCCTTTTTTGGGGCAAGATCAAGGAGGCTTTGAGGTGTAGGGTTGAGAAAAATGCAGGTTTTGACTTGTATGAGCGTATTCAGGTCTCCGATTAGGCCAAGGGGTGCAAACACTAAGGCGAAGACACAAATTCAATCGAAAATTTCAAGGGGTGCAATTTTAGGATGTTACAAATTCATTTCTCGTTATAGTTATTAGGTATCCCTCTATCTAGATTTGATGGATGAATAGGTGGAAGAGAAATAAAATTAGAACTTAGAAAAATTTAAAGTATAGTGTACAAAGGGTATTTTAAATTAGCATAGTTTAAAAAACTAGAAAGATTAAGAATGACATATTTTAGACATTACTCATGTGATACACATTGTCCCTTTTGTCTTGAAAATAATCAATCTTTGGAAAAATCACTAGACTTTTAAAATTTGCAAAAGTATGAAGATACAAAAGAGGTATGAGAAGCTAATACATAATTAAGCACGCCACATTTAAGCAATTCCAAATAATTATTCTTTACATGAGAATGCATGTCCATAAAAGAAGAAGAGCTATTAATTTACATAAATTGTCTCTGAGTAGTAGCAATACTTAAATAGATTTTTTTTGTAATTCATCACCATGGAGTTGGGTGAGTATCTTAAAGCACAAGGACTAAAATCTAATAAAATATTCATGTATTGGCTCATTAGGCTATTAGGAACACTCAAATAAATCGATATATAATTTTTTTGAGCTGATGATAAATTTAAAGTACGTAAGGGATGCTTTGGCTAATTTTAAAAAGTAAGAAATAGATGCACAAGTTAAAGAGAAGAACCACTCAATAACATATTCTTTTAAAGTAAATGTGAGTAAGTTACCCAAAAAAATATTCATCCATAACATCTAAAATGCAATAGTGAAAAATATCATATATGAATTATAATCACCTTTTCCATTGTACATATCATATCAAAGTGCCATAAAACAACTAGGTAAAGGATAACCAACAATCTCAAATACAAGTTTATTTTATGCTTCTACATGCATTTTTATTGTTGGCATAAAATTTATGCTCCTCTATCTAAGTTTTGAATAAGTGCATCCAAGATAATTTTAGGAATGGTGGTAGTAGAAATTAGATAAAATGTTAGATATGGATGGGTCAGTAAGATAATGGTGGGGCACTTATGTTAGCATTATGTTATATGTTGTCATAGATGTCAAATCCTATGGTCCGATTAGGTTTGGATGTGATGTATTGAGCAGTAGTGGAAGTTTGGTAAGTATGTGATGTCGATGGTCTTTTGGAGATTTCTCGGAAGATGTGTTGTTGATGTTACTTAGTGCTATTTTTGGGTCCAGCTTGATCCAGAAGTCGAGGTGTTGATTTGGAAGTCAGGCTTGTTGTATAGCATGTGGATAATGTTTTGGGTCTGGCATTGGAGATGTAGGTAACATGTTGATATGTCCAATGAGGAATGTTGTGATGTGGTCTACTTCTCATTCCTTCCCACCACCAAAATATTTAGTGTTAACCTATTTTAGATTTCTATCTTGGCCGACTTGGAAGATTATGTTTTTCCGGAGATGGTATATGTATGTGTGATATAGATAAGTTAGTGTGGCATTTTATGAATGGATAATTGTATTGAAGATATGTGAGATTAAAAGAATCAAGTTGTTGTTGATAAGTGTGTTGCGGATAGTATCAAAAGCAATTCCGACAGTGCAAACTATGTTTCAGTGGTGGATTTTCTTTTTTATCTTTCTTTCTTTGGCAGTGAACCTTTTTGAGTGATGAACCCTCCTGCAGTGAGCCCTCTTGCAATGAGCATTTTGGTAGTGATTCATCATTTGTAAAAATCACCTTAACCGGTTTCACCTTAACTGATGTTTTCATATTAAAAATTAGCATTCTTCGTGGTTTTTCCCTTCTTGGGTTTTCCATGTAAATGTTGGTGTTCATTGTGTCTGATTTATGTGCATATGCTTTCATGATTATCTGTCTTGATTAATTCAGCTAATTATTTCTGATATGTGAATTAAGTTTAAAGAAGATTTTAGTTGTCAACTGATTCACCGCCCTCTCAGTTTCCTAGATATTCAACAATTGGTATCAGAGCTTTGGTTCCTTGGTATAGAACTTAACCGCTTAAGGTAGATCCTGATTTGATGGCACACAAATCATCTATTCCTATCTTTGAAGGATCTGATTATAGTTTTTGGAAAGTAAATATGAGAGGTTATCTAGTTTCTTTGGATTACAACACTTGGAAGGTGATGGAGACTAAATATGTTCAATCAACAAATGGTCTTTCTACACCATATGAGATTCAAGCCTATGAAGAAAATGAAAAGGCAAGGTATGCTATCTTTAGTGCATTATCAAAAACTAAATTGACAAAATTTATTGCTTGAATATTGCTTATGAGGTTTGGTAGAAGCTAAAAGAAATGTATGAAGGAAATGAGAGAGTTAAGTTGACAAAGAGGTTGACAGCTAAGCGAAGGATTGAAAACTTGAAGATGGAAGGAGAAGATATAGTAAGCTATTTTGAGAAGGTTGACAACATATTGAATGAGATTAGATAACTTGAAGGCACTTTGAATGACGAATATGTACTTGAAAAAATCTTGATGACTCTACTAGTGAGTTACAATGATAAGATCTCGTCAATTGAAGAAACCTATGATCCGAAGAAGTTCACTAGAGAACAGCTATTTAGTACCCTAACTACATTTGAGGTGAAAAAGTTTGGAAAAGACAAAGACAAATCAGAGACAACATTCAAAGCAACCGAAGATGGCCTGGATGATGATAATAGCTCGGATGAGATGGAAGCAAATTTTGTGAGGAAATTGAAGAAAGACACCGACAAGTACAAAGGTATGATACCCTTTAAATGTTTTATATGTGGAAAATTTGGTCACGTAGCTACTAGATGTATGGAAAAGGGAACAAGACAAAAGTTTAGAGAAAATAAAGGAAAGTTCAATAAGAAAGCCTATTATGTTACAGATGATGCTGACATTTCAAATGATGAATTAGATTATGAAGAAGGTGATTGTTTGTTTCTAGTAGAAAATGATGCACCTAGATTTGATATTTCTAAAACTGTTGCTACTGTGTTTCATGCTAGAAGAGATAAGAATGAATGGTTGATTCATAGTGGATGCTCAAATCATATGACTGGTAAGAAGAGTAAGTTCATAAAGCTTGAAAAATACGATGAAGGTTCTGTTAGGTTCAAAGATGATTAGACAACACAAAATTGTTGGGATTGGTTCAATTACTTTTTATGGAAAGCATAACCTTGACAATGTATACTATGTGAAGGGTTTCCATCATAATCTTTTGAGGGTTAGGCAGATGTGCGAAAATGGATATAATGTTGTTTTTCAGGATTATGGATGTGAGATTAGGAAGGAGTCCAGAACAGTTATTACAGTTGGAAGAAGGACAAATAGAAATATGTATCAACTGGAAGAAGCTACAAGACACTATTTGGTATCTCAACTTGAAGACAACTAGCTATGGCACTAGAGGATGTGTCATATAAACTTTGATAATAGTGAGAGATTTACCAAGATTGACAAAACCAGATAACAACATCTACAAGGAATGTTAAGTAGGAAAGCAGACAAAAAGTACATTCAGAGGAAAGGAGTACTCGTCCACTGGATTATTGGATTCGGTACACACAAATCTATGTGTTCCAGCTAGAACAAGAAGCTTCCAAGGTGAGAGGTATTTCATGCTATTGATTGATGATTATTCAAGGATTACTTGGGTTGCATTTTTAAGAGACAAGTTTGAGGCATTAGAGAAATTCAAGATATTCAAGGCAAAATTTTAGAATGAGGTTGATAGGAAAATCAAGTGTTTAAGGTATAATAGAGGAGGACAATTTATTTTTGAAGAGTTTAGAGATTTCTATGAGAAACATGGCATTATAAGATAGTTATCTGCCATCGGACATCACAACAGAATGGTGTAGTAGAAAGAATGAACAAAACTATACAAGAGACAACTAGAACTATGATGAAATGAGTACAATTACCAGAAGTTTATTGGAGAGAGGTAATTCACACAACAACGTACATTCTTAACAAAATTTTATACTGAAAGAAATATGGGAACACATCCTATGAACTTTGGTATGGTAGAACTCCGACAGTGAAATATTTCAAAGTATTTGGAAGCATGTGTTGTATCTGGAGAGATGAGGATAATATTGGAAAATTTGATGGTAGAGTAGATGAAGGCATATTCTTAGGCTATTAAACAAAAAGCAAGGCATACCAGTGTTACAACAAGAGGCTGATTGAGATTGTTGAAAGTGCAAATGTGAAAGTTGATGAAAGTACTTCAAAAGACTCTGAGATATTGGTAGGATATGAATTTGATGAGTCCAGTGAAAGGAAAAAGGAAGAGGAATTCAGAAATGAAGAAAAGAGTGTTCAAGATGCTCTGACATCTACATCCAAGACCCCACTATATGTTCTTGAAGATCATTCAAAAGATCAAATTATTGAAGATAAGAGTAAGGTACCATCACAAGAAGCAAATCAACTCAAGAACAAGTTTTTCTATGTTTACTATCTGAATCTGAGCCAAAGTTTGTAGAAGTAGCTTGTAGTGATTAGAATTCGATGAAAGCAATAAAAGAAGAGCTAGCTAAGATTGAGAAAAATTAGACATGGGAATTAGTTAATAGACCAAAAGACAAGAATGTGATTGGAACCAGGTGGGTATTCCAGAACAAACTGGATGATGATGGAAATGTTGTAAGAAACAAAGCAAGGTTGGTTTGCAAAGGTTATACTCAGATTGAAGGCATTGATTTTGATGAAACTTTTGCCTCGGTTGCTTGGATGGAGGCAATCAAGATGTTCTTATCATTTGCAACATTTAAGGATTTCAAAGTTTATCAGATGGATGTGAAATCAACATTCTTGAATAGAGAATTGAAAGAAGAAGTGTATATTGAACAACCATAAGGTTTCAGATTAAAAGATGATCCTAACATTATTTGCAGATTGAAGATAGCCCTATATGGACTGAAACAAGCCCCTAGAGCTTGGTATGGAAGGCTAGATAAGTACCTAGTTGATCAAGGATTTTAGAAAGGTTCAGCTAATGACAACCTGTATTTCAAGACTGGTTCAGGTAAAATCCTGATTGTTGTAGTGTATGTTGATGATATAATCTTTGAAGGAAATGAAGATATGTGTGGAAGATCTGCTAATGAGATGAAGAAGGAATTTGAGATGTCCATGATCGGTGAGCTAAATTTATTCCTTGGTTTGCAAGTTAATCAGAATGATAAAGGAATTTTCATTTCTCATTATAAGTACATTAAAGAGTTGTTAAAGAAGTTTGGGTTGGAGAACTCCAAACCGGTGTGTACACCTATGACCATCGGATGCAAGTTAACCAAAGATGATAAATCTCTTAAGGCAAATGCAAGTCAATGCAGGACAATGATTGGAGGACCATTATATTTAGCTACTACCAGACCAAATATCATGTATGCAATATGTTTGGTAGCCATATTTTAGCAAGAACCAAAAGAATCACATGTTGTGGCAGTAAAAATAATTTTTCATATATTTGAAAGACACAGAAGAATTTGGTTTGTGGTATCCTAGGAATTGAAATTTTACTCTGACAAATTATACAGATGCAGACTAGGCTGGAGGTGTTGATGATAGGAAATGTATAAGTGGCGGAGCACTTTATCTTGGCTCTTGGTTGGTTGCTTGGTCGAGTAAGAAGCAAGACTCTGTGTCTCTTTCTATATCTAAAGCATAATACATTGCAACATCTTCATGTTGCACACAAATTTTATGGATGAAGAAGACTCTAAAGGGCATTGGTGTAAAGTTTGATGACCCTATCTCAATCATGTGTGACCATACTAGTGCAATAAATATTTCAAATAATCCAGTACAACATTCCAAAACAAAGCACATATCCATTCAGTACCACTTCTTGAGAGAAAAAGTGTTGGATAATGAAGTAAGACTTGAAAATGTACCTACAAATAAATAGATTGTAGATATCTTAACTAAGGCATTGTGTAAAGATACTTTTGAGTATCTTTGACAGAAGTTAGGGGTATTACCCCTTTCCAATTTGAACTAATGTGCATTTGGATATGCATTGGTCTAGTGAGCAGATTGCATATTCTTTTTTTTGGGCTGATGCCTAAGTGCTTCCTCTTAGGGGGAGCATGAGTGAGTTTCATAGGGGGAGTTTTGTCCACCTTTGTCATTGTTGTCAAAGGGGGGAGATCAAGAGGATGACGTGTGTTGATATGCTTATTCATCTTGATGGGTGTTGCCATCAATGACAAATGGGGAGATTGTTAGCATTATGTTACATGTTGTCATTGATGTCAAATCATGTGGTTCGGTTAGGTTTGAATGTGATATATTGAGCAACAGTGGAAGTTTGGTATGTATGTGATGTCCATGGTTGTTTGGTGATTTCTCAGAAGATTGGATTCTTGGAAGATGTGTTGTTAATGTTACTTAGTGCTATTTTTGAGTCCGGCTTGATCTGGAAGTTGAGGTGTTGATTTAGAAGTCGAGGTTGTTGTATAGCATGTGGATAATGTTTTGGGTCCGACATTAGTGATGTATGTAACATGTTGATATGTTCGATGATGAACATTGTGATGTGGTCTACTTCTCATTCCTTCCCACCATCAGAATGTTTAGTGTTGACCTATTTTAAATCTTTGTCTTGGTCAAAGTGGAAGATTATATTTTTCCAGAGACAGTATATGTATGTGTATGATCTGGATGAGTTAGTGTGGCATTTTGTGAATGACTAATTGTGTTGAAGATATGCGAGATTGAAAGAATCCAATTGTTGTTGAGAAGTGTGTTGGGGATAGTTACCAGAAGTAGTTTTGACAATGCAGACTATGTTTCAGTGATGGATTTTCTTTTCTATCTTTCTTTCTTCGGCAGTGAACCTTTCTCGACAGTGAGCCCTCCAAAAGTGAGCCTTTCTAGGTAATGAGCCCTCTTGCAATGAGAATTTTGGCAATGGACCATCCTTTGTAAAAATCACCTTAACTGATGTTTTCATATTGAGAATTAGCATTCTCCATGGTTTTTCCCTTCTTGGGTTTTCCACGTAAATCTTGGTGCTCATTGTGTCTGATTTATGTGCAATTAATTCTGCTAATTATTCTGTATTTGTGAATTAAATTTACAAAAGATTTTAATTGTCAATTGATTCACCCCCTCTCTTAGTTTCCCAAATATTCAACAACTTACATTCCATAGTAAGAGGAATAGAGTATGATGTGGAGCGAGGTTTGAAAATAGAAATAGAACAACAAATATAAGTGGGATGATCATGGTGGAGGTGAGAGTGATGTGAGAAGGTTGGGAGGAAGAGATGAAACTATTGGTGGAAGTTGAGATGGTTGAAGAGATTTTGATCATGTGTAGTCAAAACATTAGTAGAGATGACATGATAGGTATGCAAAATAGTTCTTAGGATGGGAGAAAGGTGTCAATGTTTGAAATATGAATATGACAATTAAGTATATGAACAAACTCCATCATTATAAGGGAATGAATAAACTTAAGAGGTATGCCATATTTGGGAAGAAGGTAAAAGGACAATAGTGAGAAAACAACAAACCATTCAAATAAATGGGAGTATATTTATCAATAAAGTCTTAAAAAAATTGCAAACCAATACCCTAGAAAGTAATAAATTACATAAGTATTAAACTAAAATTTAAGGAATATCCCCTTTAACTAAACTAGTAAAATTAAGGACAAGTTGTCATTGTACTAAATTTGCTTCAAGATCATAATATTCTAACTCATGATTAATAACGCAAGTGATATAGGGGAGAGGAGCCAATACGTTCATGGGGTCCTAAACATGCTATAGTATGTGGGTGGTTAGGGTCCCACTGAGGCGCACCTTATCACCTAGTACGTGTCCCCTTTTTTACCAATAATCAATTTAGTTAAACCTAGTTATGAATCAACATTAATTTGGTCGCATTCTGGTTAATCTTTGAATGAAATATGTATATTAAATGAAAACATTAAGTACCAAACAAAGCAGTCAAACAAGTATGACTATATCATTCACCAATTGTTCATAACAATGATAGATTCTAACATGCACATTAGTGGACCCAATGCAAAACTTATGTGTTCCCACATGAACAAAATGTAAGGATATGATTTACACTTATCTAAGGCATGCCACCCTAATTATAAAGCAAATTCCCAAAAATAGACTGCCATGCAAAAGACCATTGACACAAAACAAGGCCACCATAGGTAACTACACCCTACAAGTAAGACCACGTATGCCTACGATTAGATGCCCAAGTCCACACATTTTTGGGCCGTTTGTCCATCTTTATATCACACCAACTAGTCACCTCAACACACATCTATTGGTCACTTCACCACCCGTCCCACCTGCATCCACAACAAAAATTGTGTAAGACCACCATTTTCCATTAAAAACTAAACAACACAGACATAAATGGTGATATCAAATGGGCATTGCAAATGCAATCAAGATAAAAAATTGAAATAGCAAAAGTATAGACATTAAAGAGGCCACACAAACAAGTATTACGTTTAAATCATACAAAGAGCAATGAAATTATATCATTTGAGTTACAAAGAAGACACAAAAGGCATCGAAGAGGAGTAGGAGGACACAAAAGGCATTGAATAATTCGAAGAAGACACAACAAGCATCCAGGTTTTTATCTTCTTCCAATTTATAACTACTCTTATTGTTAAACCCTTTCTTTCCCGTTAACCCTTATTGTTTTACATCATAATGGTTGATTTTTTGCTTCATTTCCTTTTGCTTTATTTAATTCCCTTCATCCATTACTTATTATTTCACTTAGCTAATTACAGTATTAATTTTTCTTACTTACCCATGGTTTATTTAGTGCCTTAAACCCTTGTTGTTCCAAGGAAATGTTCATGTGCAATTTTATATTCATTTTTCTAAACCCTATCTATTTTCAAGTTTTGATGTTCTTTCCTATAGGTCCATTTAATGTTCCAGTGTTTCCTTTAATTTCATTCCATGGACAATTTATGCTTACCCTTACTGTTTTAAATCTTAATTATTTATTTAGTTCCCTTTACCCAATACTTATTGTTTCATTTTGTTCCCTTCAGCTTAACAAATTAAGGCCTTCATTTTCTTAATTGGTCATGGTTTATTTAGTGCATTTAACCTTCACTGTTTCATTTGTATTGAATCATAAGTATGTTCATTATATCTTTTGTTCTCAAGTTTCCCTTATTGTTTTCATCATTTCATTTTTTGATGTTCATTTGATGTTCTATTGTTTCCTTCCTCTTCATTTCCTTTTCAATTTTACAAACCCTTACATTTTTACATCCTTCACGCCTTTCTGTTGCACAACCTTAACATTTTATAGTCTCCAACTTCTTACTTAGTCATGGAATTTAATAATAGGTTTATTGTTTCCTTCATGTTCAATTTATTTTCAATTCTCTAAGCCCTTACTGTTTTCATTTTTTGATGTTCATTCAAATATGTTCCTTTGATGTTCCCTTGTTTCCTTCCCGTTTATTTCCTTTCCATATTTACAAACCCTTACTATTTTACATCCTCATGGTTTATTGACATCCTTTGTCCCTTTCTGTTTCACACCCTTGACATTTTACAGTCTCCATTTTCTAGCTTAGTCATGGATTTTTTTCTTACTCTTTCAACGAAATTTCAGTTTGTTTTTTTCCTTCATGTTCAATTTATTTTCAATTCTCTATCCCCTTACTATTTTCATGTTTACACGTTCATTCCAATATTTTCATTTATGTTCTATTCTTTCCTTTAGAGTATTTAAAACCCTCACTGTTTTGCATCCTCATGGTTTATTTGCCTCCTTCATCCTTTTTTGTTTCACATCCTCGTGGTTTATTGACATCCTTCATCCCTTTCTGTATCATGCCCTTAAAATTTTACAGTCTTCTTTTTCTAGCTTAGTCATGGATTATTTTCTTACTATTTCAACAAAATATCAGTTTCATTGGTTCCTTCATATTCAGTTTATTTTTCAGTTCTCTATCCCCTTACTGCTTTCATATTTACACGTTCATTCCAATATTTTCATTTATGTTCTATTGTTTCCTTTACAATATTTAAAACCCTTACTATTTTGTATCCTCATGGTTTATTTGCCTCCTTCATCCCTTTTTGTTTTACATCCTCGTGGTTTATTGACATTCTTTATCCCTTTTTGTTTCACGCCCTTAACATTTTACAGTCTCCATTTTCTAGCTTAGTCATGGATTATTTTATTACTCTTTCAATGAAATTTTAGTTTTATTGTTTCCTTCATGTTCAGTTTATTTACAGTTCTCTATCCCCTTATTGTTTTCATGTTTACACATTCATTCCAATATTTTCATTTATGCTCTATTATTTCCTTTACAATATTTAAAACCCTTACTATTTTGTGTCCTCATGGTTTATAATTAATAACAGTTACTCATAATTGTTAATTGTGCCATTTCATAGTTACCCATACTCTACCATATTGATTCTACTTATTGTCTGCAAATGAAGAAGGGAGATTAGGGGATGAAGCCTGCTCTAAAGAAAAGAGCATCAACAAGGTTGCCTAGCCATAAAAGAGGAGTCACATTCCTCCCAGACACTAAAAAATGCAGACCTGATAGTGACAAATCCGTAGCCTGTAGCACCGACAGGGGAGGCTATTACATCTTAGGGGGAGGATATTCCATCTTAGAGGCTGCCAATAGTCACGTTGCCACATAAGTAGTGGTCTGCAAATGACATGAAAGGGGCATTTAAATCCGTTGAGGACAACAACATGTATGTCAGGGAAATATAAAAAAATAGGGCATCCCAATAGCCACACTCTCGAAATGGTTAGGTGGTCTCATAACCACCTCCAACAATCCTCACTAGTCATGAAGAGGATCTGATTGTCAGATGGTGCAAGGAGATGGCATCGGTTAGAATTAGACTGGATATTATCAATTTGATGGCAAAGGCCACTCAAATTTGTTAAACTAGACCCAACCCTTTCAAGAACAAGCTTCCTAAGAAGTCTTGTTGGTCAGGTTTTAAGGTCCAACATCTAGAACTCACTTTGTGGACTGTTGAAGGACTTGACAAAGATAGGGCACTAAACCTTAGACCTGTTATTGTCTCCACTTTCTATGAGACATTGTTTCAAATCCATATGGTCGTACTCACATATGGAATTATGATGAAATAGGTGTCCAAGTGGGCAGAAATGGGGTCATGAGGGTGCTAGATAGAAGAGGAAGTAGAAGCATCTCCTACATCATTCCTAATTTTCAAGAATGGATCACCATTCTATGTTGTGTTAATTTTGGTGGCCAAAGCATTCTAGGCTTCTACTTGTTTAAGAGGAAGAGGCAGTTACAAAATTACATCTCTAAGTGCGAACCAAGTGCTTGCATGACAACTCAACCACATGCTTAGATGGGAAAGGAACTCTTCCTCAATTAGCTGCACCAATTTACACACTCTATTCCAGGGGGTGTATTGACAACCAACAAGCACTTACTGATCTTAAATGGTCACGATAGTCATGTTGCACTCACAACCATCCACACGGCAATAATGCTAGGCATTGATCTAATAACCTTGTCGGCTCACACATCTCATGGAATTCAGTCCCTCGATGTCAGTGTTTTCTCTCCTTTCAAAACATAATTCAAACATGAATGAGCATTATAGTTGGAAAGATTCCCCAATGTGGAAATCAGAAGGGCAAAACTTGCTAAACTAGGGAACAAATCATTGTCAAAAGCAACGGTCTCAAACATAAAAAAGGGATTCAAGAGGACTGGTATATGGCCCCTCAATCCCCATGCACTCATTGAGGACATGCATCCTAGCAACATGTTTGAAATTAATGATAGCGAGGAAGCTTCTGTAGTGCAAAACATACTTAGCCTATCAGGCCTTGTTGTTTCAACATAAGAGGTTGCAGAAAACATTGCTCACAACTCTCAAACTATATCAAATGCACAAACAAACACCAATGAACCACTTCAACAAATGGTCGAAAGTTAGGTTCACAATAGTGGGGATGATCTTAGTCTTCCCTCTGAGCTAATACCACCTTATTGGGTAGTAGAAGGGGGCATGAATCTAGGTATTAACATTGAGGGTCAAGACCAATAGGGGACTTTTAGTTTCCCATCACCGCCACCAACCCTACCATCTGAGATGGTGCATTACTATGCTAATTATGAATTTGATACAGAATGTACACAAGAAATAGAAGTAGGTGCCAATGAAGTGGAGGTCAACATAGGCTCCCAAGATAATGACACGTAGCCTTCTCAATCAGACCCATTAATCAACAATTTCTTAAAACTTCCCATGCACACTATCAACCAAAATTTTTGGAAGGGGGCTGATAATGGTATCAAGTTGAGATATGAACCTTGCAATGGAACAAGAATAGAGGAAGGAAGATCTTGAGGACATCAAAATCTAAAAGAGATAACAAAGTGAGGAGAATAAGGTAGCTCATCTTTTGGCAAAGGAACTGAAGGAACATGACAAAATAGAAAAGGAAATTACACATCAAGAAAAGGAAAAGCAAAGAGAACAACAAAAGAGGGACAAGGAGGCCAAAAAAGAGAAAGATAAGGCACTAAAGGAACAAGAGGTAGAGGAAAGAGCAATTTAGGATAAGGTAAGGGATTTGGAAAGGAAAAGGTGGTTAACCGGTACATCATCTCCGACCACTCCCTTGCCCGAAAACCATAGCATATTGCGGGATATAATTAACATAAACTTCCCCAACTTTACACATGCAATGAACTGTCCAACTTCCTCATTACCCCTTGAATTATCTGCTCCTATGAGTTTTTTTGTAGGTGTCCCAACACTGATTATGAGAATTGCATATTTAACAACAACTCCAAGTCAACACAATAGTTGTGGATATGGCAATCCAACCCCAATTCAAGTGACTAGCACTCAACTACCAACATCAGGGGCTAAGAAGATTGTCCCATTGCATCCTCAAGGGTCCAACCTGCAACACCCACTACTCCTTTTCCAATTTTGTTTAAATTCTTTATACCATGGATAATGGACAATGCATCCATCCTTTTTTTGTTGGTTCCATGATGCATAGTAGCAAATGTGAGTTGCATCAACTAAAATCAATACTCCAATCATCGATAGTTTGTTTGTTTTGGTCTAATTGATTTATACCATGGAAAATGGACAATGGACCAATCCTTACTTTTGTTGGTTTTAAGAATTATACTAGCAGATGTAAACTACATCAAGTGAAATCAATGTTGCAATTATGTGTTATCAATACTGGAAAGTGCAAATAATGTGTTATCAATGCTGCAATAATACAATTATGTGCTATCAATACTACAATACTACAAAAGTTCTATAATGCAACATCAATATTGAAATAATGCAATTACGTATTACCGATACTAAAATAGTTCAATATTATCTTATCAATATTGCAATAATGCATGGCCACCTTATTCACCAACTTGTCTACATTTACTACCATCATCACCCTACATTCCTTCTCCCACTTGCATTAACTCCACATCACTTTTCCTTATTGCCACCACATAGCTCAACATTACTGATCACAAAGGCATTGAATGCATGTGTTTTGAGGCCTTTTGATGTCAAATTTCCTTCAGTTTTCTCCCACTTCTTGTCGAGTCTTCGACACATTACAGACCATAACATGTTCACCTGACGTATATGAACATGCTCACCTGGGGTATGACTCTCACTTCAACCTTGGAGATGGCTACCATTCTCCCTTCCACTATGAACCAATAGTGCAATGAGAACAAACAACCATTTGAAAGTCTTTTGGTGTTGATTTGTGCTGTAGAGCTCACCCATTCACTTTGAATGGTTGATTGTAGCATAATTCAATAGAAAAAGAGTTTCCTATAGGAACATTCCCTCATTTCTAAGATTGAATATCAGGGTGGACTATGATTTTGTATAAGAGACAAATTTAGTTAGTATTGTTGTCCAAATGTCTATAAGTGTAATTGAAATCAATTACACTTGGCATGTTTAGGAACCCACGCATGTATTGACCCCACTCCCTAGGCATTTATAAAGTCATATCTATACAATATCTTAAAATATTGTCATTCTAATTGAGATGTTGGCACATTTAGGAAACATAATGATATAAAACATGTAAAATGTAAATATGAATGAAAATGATATGAGCCATAATGATATGAAATCTTTAAATATCACTTTTCTACTACACTTAACACTTGTACACCAATGAACACAAAGATGAACACATGAGATGGGATGCACATGTACACAACACAACCAACAACATAAACTAAATAAACCATGAGTATGTAAATAAACTTAATAAACAAATGTGGATTTTTGTATACATAAACTTGTAAATGTGTATGTGTACACACACACACATGTACATATATACATGCACATAAATGTAAATGCATAAGAAACTAAATAAACCATGACAATGTAAAGTACAAATGGTATCACAAACTATGAATGCCACCCAAACTAATTAAATTATGTTGCATATCTACAATTCAAACTAAATTGGTAGAATACAACATAATTGAATACTACAAAAGGTTTCGTATGATGTAAGGATGTAAAAAGTTATTCTACATGATGCAACATAACTGTATATGTAAAGTAGTTAGGGTCTCACAACCCATTTAGGATGTAAAGTAGTAAGGGTCTCACAAACTATGACTAGGTTTACATACACCGCTATAGTGGGGACTGTAAGAGAGACACTACATTTTGTGAAAGCTTTTATAGTATCAAATTATGTTTCATATCTACAATTTAGTCTGAATTGGTAAAATGCAACATAATTGAATACTTGTGTAGGTAAAAAAGTGAGACTAAGTATGGAAACCCTAATCCCACTCTCATACACACTCATGGATTACAAAAGAGCCTAGGGAGGTAACACACTTCAGCTACTTCTTATGAGAAAGAGAGAGTCATGGATTACCTCTTACATTTTCTATTCCTTTGTTGTAAATGAGAGAGAGGAATGATGCAAAAAAGCAATCTAACCTAGATGCAAGTAAACAAGCAAACCCTAATCTGAGAATGCAGATCAAAGGATAACTGATATATTGCTGAAAAGTACAGATTAAAATGAAAAATCAGAGGTGCACCTATGTCTAAAATCTGAGTAGAAATGTTTGGGACCAGGGTGCCATGCCATTGTCCTGATTTTGCAATTTTGGAGCTGCAACTGACAAGATGGATTCTGGAGCCTGCAAGACACTGTTTTCCTAAATCTTGCTGACAGAGGGAAAGACCATGGCACCACACCAGTGTCTTGGGAAGGAGAAGGGTCCCACACCCCTGTCATTAGGGTTTTTTCTAAGATCTGCAACTAAGAACTATCCCTGTGTGCTCTTTCAGTCCTGAAACTTCTAGCGACGCTCGGATTTGAACCTGTACTTGAAGCTGAAAACAGGGTTTGGGGTGGCTATGTAGGGTTTTATCTTAGTCAAACCCCTATGTTGGTGATTTCCACCTCCACAAATAATTGATAAAGTACTAAAAATTTGTGTGCAAGAACCTCGTGTATATGCAAGATCCTAAAATGAAAGCAAACAATCTAGAGCAACCCTAAAGAGTAAACCCTAATTGCTTATAACTGACAAAGTAAATGCTATAAATCCACAATGAAAAGTGATCTAAAGCATGGATATGAATCAAAATGAATCTTATGAAAAGACACGAAGACAACATGAAACCATACCTAACCTCGAGGGAGAGGTACAAGCCAATCATCAGTCGGTGATCTCCTATTGTTCCTCGACATCTTCAAAAAGACCCCAATTGATAAAATGATGCTTGATGAGTGTTTGATGGATGAATTTTGAATGTTGTTGAAGACTTCAAATATCTACTATTTCGCTGCAAAGAAGGCCCTTATGCTCTTAAAACTCGCTCTTAGATTCTTAGAAGAAGACCCCTTCAAATGAAGAAAGAGAGCTCTTAAGTATGAAACCCTAGATCTTAATTTCATATTTAGGCCGACCTAGGATTTGAATTTCCCACTGATCTTTTGGGGTTAAGAATTATTATATCATAGGATTGTGCTCCCAAAATTTTGGGGAAAAAGCCGAGGACCATGTGCATTCCTACCACGATCAGACTAAATTTTCACCAAATTTTCAGGGTCGTTAGATATGATAATATTAGAGCACATCCCAAAGTTACAACTAATTTCAAGATGTTTGGATATGTGAAATCAGGCCTAAATGGTCAAAATAAGACATAATTAGGGTTTATGATTAAATGATTCATTGGAGGAATAAGATATAAAGGGGCATGCTCAGGGTAAAGGGCCCAACTTTATAACATGTAAAGTGATGAAACATGACTTTAGATTTAATTAAATTAATTAATTAAATTCTTAAAGGAGAATTTAGAAATGCAAGATGCAAGACACACTAAGGCGGGTGCTAACCTAAGTGTGAAATTGGACCACCCTAGCAAGGTTGTACAATTTACGACACTAAAATACTATAAAAGGTTTCATATGATGTAAGGATGTAAAACATAATTCTACATGATGCAACATAACTAAATACTAAATCAAATCCGAAATATTTAAATATCACTAAGCTAGCACAATGAGCACTTGTAGACAACATTGGACACCAAGATGAAGACATGAGAAAGGATGCACATGTACACAACACATCCAACAACAATTGTAAAAATTTGATAATTATTGTCTAAGATAATTTGAAATGAGATAGGACATGCACTTGTACACAACACAACCAACAACATTGGTGGAAAACTAAGAAAATTGAGAAGGAAATGAACATCAAGGAAACAATAGAAAGAACATTTTCTCAAGACAACAAGATAATAAGAAAGAAAGAGTTTTAAATAAATTGAACATAATACATACATACAATGCCAACAACATTGCCAAATTACACTCACCTTAAACACTGCCAAATTGCAATTATACATATACATATACATATACATATACATATACATATACATATACTATTGGCAATATTGCATTATAACAGACAATGAAAGATGGTTGGCATTTCATAAGGATATTGAGAAGGTTGTTGATGATTATGGATATAACTGATTAAAGATGTTTACTGTCTTGATATTATTATTTTGTCATTGATGTCAAGAAATTGATTTTCTAATTCAGTATGATGTTGCCATATCTTGAGAAGTATGATATGAAGATCATAAAGATGTCGGTAAAAGACACAGAAAAGAATATGATGAATAAGGGGATGAATAAGGTATTCAATGGGCAACTAATACCGAGTCAGACAATTATGAGATCATGATGTTTAGATTATTTTAACATCATACATATGTTGTAAAATGGAAAGGTTAATACTATACTATGTTATCAAGAAAAGAACCTAGTCGGTAAACCCTAAGGTTATCGCTATCGGTTAATGAAGGCAGAATGTCTACTGAGTGAAGTTTAGTATTCACCGAGTTGTTACCGAGTTGTAACCGAGCTATAATAGAATGCATTAAATGTTTACATGCGTTATTTAATGAAGGAAGCTGATGAGCTGGAACTGATCAATGATTGGTGAGTCGTGAATGAAATTTCTTAATGAATCTAAGGCAATGAAAAGTCGACATGAAGATCTACAACTCAGATTGAACTGCAATACCCTGGCACAAGTTCCAAGACTAATATGCAAGTTTCAAGGTGGGGTAAAACATTTTCAGATCGAAAGATGCATTGAACTTGGACAAGATTGAAGATTTGATGGCTATGATTGATCATGGGAAATGTGATCAAGGAGATTAAGCGGTTACCTAATTGTTTATAAATAGGAAATTGTTGATAAACAATGTATGCGGGCAAGTGTATGCACAAGGATGCTACATAGTGATTACTGAGCACAAAAGCTTGAAGACCTGTTTGAATAACAAAGTATAGAAGCCCAACAAATAAACAAGATTAGATCTATGTCTAGATTGTATTGAACAAATAAGAATCCGCTTTAGCATTTTAGATGTGAAGTTGCAGATAGATTTTATTACTGTTATTTTGTGAAAGTGATAGAAAATCTCTTAACCGAGTGGACTTAACAGTCTTATTTGTAAAACCCTCTAGCAAGGTGACATTCTGATTGAGTGTTTGAAATCCTTTAACAAGGTCACTTCTAACAAGGTGAAGATCCTAACAGATCTGAGGGAAATCCCTTAACCGGGTCACATCTAGCAATGTGTTTGTAATCTTTAATAGGATTTGCTTTTAACCGAGCATACTCTAGAAGAGTATATTTCTTAGTGGGTCCGAAATCCCACAGTAGTTTTTCCCTATTTGAGTTTCCACGTTAAATCTGGTGTTATGAGGTTTATGATGTTCATATGATTTTGAGTTTGCATGTTTAACAGTTTTGGTTATATTACTAAAATATATGTTACTGAGGTTGAATCTGATGTTTTTATGAAAGATTAAGTTTTTATGATTCACCCCCCCTCTCATCTTGTTGGCTATTAGATTTGTACTTATATTAAGTATCAGAACTATCAATTGGTATCAGAGCTTTGGACTCCAGAAGGAAATTTTGAAGGCACTTGAGTTAAAGATCCAAAGATGTATAAGAGGGATGCATCGAAGCTGAACAAGTCAAGTTTCTCTACATGGCAGAAAAGGATGAAGCTACATCTATCAGGAGTTGGAGAATATGTTGTATACTATCTGGAAAATTATTTTGTCACACCAAGAACCTATCCATTGACTATGGAAGAGATAAAGGCAAAGCAAGAACATATTCAAGCAATGATTGAAATAACATTTGCATTGACTGATTCAGAGTTTAATGATCTAGAAGGCTGCAATGATGCAAAGGCAATGTGGGATAAGCTCATATCAGTATATGGAGGAGATGAACATGTTCAAAGAGCAAAAGTAGATAGTCTAAGAGGACAACTTGAATCTATGAGGATGAATAAAGTTGAGAACATAACTCAGTATAGTACAAGACTAAAGGAGATAGTCAATCAAATCAAATGAGTAGGTGGAACTATTGAAGAAAAGGATATAACAAGTAAGTTGTTAAGAACACTTCTACCAGCTTATGCAATCCGAGTCTCTACAATCAATGAATTGAGGTTTGTACCTAATATGCCAGTTTCTTTAGATGCTACTATTGGCAAGCTACATGCATTTGAGTTAAGTAATTTTGATAACAGTGGATCTTTGGTAAATAAAGTTGAATTTGCATTTAGTTCTTTTCATCTTGATGAATCTAATGATTTAAAAGAAAGAAAGTATAAGTACTCTGAAGGAGATCATAGTGGAGCAAGTGAAAGATTTCGTAAGAACATGGAGGCAATACACAAATTATATGAGGAAATCAGAAAGCAAGAAGAGTTTGAAGCACTATTAGCCAAAAGGTTACCGAGAGGCAAAGGTAAGTATAAAGGAAAACTACCTTTGAAATGTTTCAATTGTGACAAAATAGGACATATGGCTTCTAACCGTCCTAACAAAGATTCTACTGAAAAGAGAGATTACCGACACTAGTACATTCTGGTCAAAATTTTGACGGCAAATCGTTGGCATTCCGACACAATTTCGTCGCACTACCGACAAAAAAAGCCATCGAAAAATTTTTGTTGGAAGTTCCGACTATCCTTGTGGTCGTCGCAATTTCGACATCAGCTCCAACCTTTTTGACAACTGCCATGGATGCTCATACCCAGAAAGAATACCGTCACGATCTCGGCCTACCGTCAGAATTCTGACATCAAAGGGTAAAAATTTTGACAAAGGAGTGTCGTCGGATGCACAACATCCTCATCAGAACTCTCCTAGAGGCCGTTGTAATTTTAACCCTTTTGTGTCGGAATTATGACGGCCTCCAGGAGTGTTCCGATGAGGATGCCGTGCATCTGATGACACTCCTCTGTCAGAGTTTTTACCCTTTGATGTCGGAATTCCGATGGTAGGTCGATTTTTCAGAATTTTTTTTTTATCGAAAAAGATTGACATTGGTATCTCTCTTCTATCTCTCTTCTCTATCCCTCTCTACTATCTCTCTTCTCTCTCCCCTCTCTAGGTCTCTTTCTCCATCCCTCTCTTCTTCTCTCCCTCTCTACTTCTCTTTCTCTACCCTCTTCAGGTCATTATCTCTTCCTCTCACCCTCTCTCTCTCTCTCACCTCTATAGGTCTCACCTTCCATTCCTCCATCATTACCCATGTTGTCAAGTTGCAAGATATTTCCCAAAGTACTTGGTTGCTAGGGTTGGTTTGCTTAAGTGTTGGAGTCAGAGTTAGATGAGACCTGTATGATTAAGCTATATTAAGTGATCAAGTCACCAAGATCTCAATTGTAAACATGACTAGGTTGTAGGGTTTTATGGTAGCATAGGTCAAAATTGAGGTATGGTGGTCAAGAATTACCTTCCAATGTACAAAAGACATCAAAATGATGAAGAATGAAGGCGATGAACTCATAGACGGCTGTTCGCTCAAATTATTGAAATTATTCGTCTTATAAGTGAAATCCAGTGTTTGCTTTTGGATAGTTTTGTAATGACATTACTAAATTATTTGATTGCTTTGAAGGGTTCCTCTGGAGATGAGGAGTTCCACTGGTTTGTTTGCCAACTTTGCCTATTCATAACAATGTGCAAAATTTATGTCTGTGCTTAGCACTGATACTATTCTAATATTATATAACCTCCTGCTGGTCACTCCCTTCTTTTGCATTCCTTTGATCACAAGGAGTGAGCGTTCTTCTATCTCTAGTCTCCTAATGCCAAAGTGGAGGGCTAAAGCTTAATAATGCGAAGGGCTTTACATTCACTATCCATAATGAGTCCTCCACTTCCTGCAATACTTGGGTTGTCCTTTGGAGCAATGTCAAAATTGAATTTGAATCTGCCTTTCTGTTGTGGAACACATTTTCTATAGGCTTCTTTGTTAGAGTTCTTTTTCATATTCTAAGCTTCAAGCTCATTCCAAGTTTTATTAAGGTTTTTAAAGCCTTAATTTATTCAAAGGTGTCACATTTTTTTTATGGTAATACTGTCAAAATCTTTAAAGTGGGGAGCTAAACTTTCATCAAAAGAGAAATAAAAACTTGCGTGGCCTTATAATTCATGAGTTGATGTTTGAGTTTAACATTTTGGAGGTAATTTTCTTAGACTATTCAATGCCCATTCTAACTAAGGTCAATCAAAATTCAAGATAAACCTATGGTAAAGATGAGGATCTCAAGTTCATTGGTAGAGGACTCCACTTTTGATGGGAGAAAACCCTAGTATTCAGTTTGGTAAGCTCTAGTTGAAGGTGCAATATGACAGCCACGTAGAAGGAGAACCATGACATGTTGCAAAATTAGAAGGGAAATTCTAACAAAGAGTAGCTACGTGTCTGGAAAATTCAAAGCATTTCATGTCTGGGCTAGCTATCTTCTTTACTCTAGTCTAGGATTTCACATTTTTGAGAAAGCATGATTTGTATGGATGGTTTGTTTGTTTCAAATGAAGTATAGTCCAGCCTCCACCAAAATAACAATGACAGTAAGGACTAGTAGAGTAGTCTGTTAGAAGGTTTAGACATTGATAATAGTGTCTAGGTTTTCCCCAATTCTTGAATAGCATTAATAGATAATCATAAGTATAGCAAGGAATAGATTACTTAGAGCTTGTAATGAAGAAGGGTTTTGAATTAAAAAGACAATGATAAGAGTTTTTTTATGGTTCAAAACACAAAGACAATCACAACAGAAAATTACAAGTTATAGGGTTACATTGAAATAGAAAGGTGGATTTTAGAATTTTTGTAGTAACATTCACTGTTATAGCCACGTGAACAACTCATAGGACTTGTAACAATCAACATGGATAAGAAATGAAAAACCTCTTCTTAGAGTATGGGATCATTGTCAACTTTAGAAGAAGCTCCTTCTTTATTTGAGTAGGTTTGATAGATTATTGAAGAATTTATTGTGTTTCTCTATCAATAAATAAGAGGTCCCAAGAAGCTAAAGACAATGAAAACTAATTGATGGGCAACCTTTTGACTATCAAGAAGTGATTGCCTCAGATGAAAGTAGTGATAAATGTCACTATCAACAAAAGAACAACCAATAAATGATAAATTTGCAGTGAGATCATAGTGCCTAAATCAGTCTAAAAGCTTATAAGGATCAGAACCAAGCCATATAAGCTTCAATAAAAATTTGAGAGCATCAAAGTCATCTACCAAACATTAGAAATTGTCAAATCAATGACACATAACAACCTCATTACAGTCTTATGTTGTATTAATAGAAAAAGCCAAGTCTAAGATAGTGTTAGAAGGTGTGTGAGAGTCTTCAACATGGATAACTGATAGGTATAACATTGAGAGCAACAATATATGAGATTTGATGAATGACAGTGGCCATGATATGGAGATGACAGTGTCAAGTATCACTATCAAAGCATGAATAGAGGTCCTAATCTGAGTCTTTTCAAGAGAGAACACTAAATATGAAGCACCAAGGTCTACAGTCAGATCAAAGACAACCATCTAGCAGCCCAAAAAAGAATCAAAAGGCTGTGAAAGGTCAAAATCACAGTATTTCCATAGCCCATGAAGTTCTAGAAGATGTGCAAGGGCAGTTCATAGTGCAAGGTCATAGGTATTTAGTGTCATAATTATTTTCTTCACCCCCAGATCTTGATGAAAGATAAAAGGATGCCATGACACAAAGTGAAAAGTCCATAGCACTAATAAATAGGTTAGCATTATGTCATATGCATACAAGACATCATGAAGCAAATTTGACAGTAATAAAGTTGCAGCAGTCATCAACTCAAGCATAATGAAGGCATGGACACTGAGCATGCAAAAATATAATTGATAACAGTGGTGAAATGATTAATGTTGTATCACAATTTGATATCAAACTGTCTATGAAGATGGTTGTTGAAAGGTTTAGTGTTGGTTTTAAAGGTGAAAACATTGCATGAGATCTGCCACCATAAAGGAAATACAAAGCCACAAATAAGACAGTGACCATTCAAAGATAAAGCTACAAATAACTATCAAAGAAACCACAGTCCAATGAAGAATCAAGAGACAATAGGCCTAAGTGTAGTCTTAGATATTTGAAAATGTCATTATGGATAGTTAAGAAAAATAAATGCATTCATGATATTTTCACTCAACAAAAGAGAAGGGTTTGTATTCATCAAAGATTAGTTGAAACACTTGTGAGAGAGAGATCAATATCCATCAAGCCATAAATAAGATAATCACCATTACAAAGCACGATGAGTCAAAAAGGCAATCAAGAATTATCAGTTCAAAGGATCAATAGGTGAATCTTCTCTTGTTGATAATCTCTAGTGATGGTGTATAGGATCCCTGTTCCAATCTCAATGTGCCAAAGCTTGATGAGAAGTCATGGATTAGAAGTTACAAATGCCTTAAACAATTTTCTATTGAGAGAAGCCATATAGTCAAATCAAGACTCAAATCCACAATGGTAAGATACAAACAATGATGATAGTCAAGGAGTCATTCATTGTAGGGTTTTCATAAAATTTTAGAATATGGTATGAGCAGTCCAAAGAACTATGACACTTCACTGAAACGAGTAGCATATTAGTCATTATTGGCATCAAATTATGCAAATGACAACTAGGAATGAAGCTACAGGAGACAATCACTGTCTTAGTTTAAGACCCTAGAACAATATAGCCCCAATGGAGAAAGCAAAAATCAAAACATAGGAGAAGTCCTACAATCCCACTAAAATCTTATTTGCAGTCGCAGAGTTGCAAGATCAAAAGCATATAATGGTAAAGATGACCTAGGGTTCTCTTTTTATTATTGAGACAATATTATGTGAATATGATAGTTTAGCAGTCCTCAAATGCATGTGAGTAGTCCCAATGAAGAAACAATACCATCAGGGTATTAGAATAATTTTTGAAACATGCAATCATGTTAGATAAAACCTGCAATCATGTTAGACAAGTATTGAAAGTATAATTCATAGAGGATGCCATGGTCTCACAAAGTAACCAAGAACCATATGAAATGATGACCATCTTGAATCCACACACAACTAGGGAGGATCCATACGATTATGTATGACTTCCCCCTTGTTTGTTTAATGGGATTAGCCAGCTCCAAGACATAGCCGTCAATAATCACTAAGAATGTACAAGTGGATCGTAGCTACCCATACAACAAACACTTACCCCTATCCTCAAATTTTCCCAATGTTTGATTCCTTATATACACTCATCCAAGGTTATCTATGTCGATCTTGGTGAGGAATCACATCACAAAAAAGAAGGCAACATTTAAAAATAGCAAGAGTTTCACTAAACTACCAAAGATCATAAATATTGAAAGAAAGAAAAAATAGTAACAATAATAAGTCAAATAAATGTGTTCAATTCCAATAGCGAATCAAACATAGCCACAATAACTACACAATAGAGAAAACTCACAATAGTGATTAAACTAATTCAAACAAGATAAAATAAAATTGTTGGCCCATGCAACAAAGATGAGATATCATCAATAATTGAAGGAAACTTCACAATCCTTAAAAGTGCACATTACATAACTATACGACTAGAAATTGTAGCTAAATAGAGTGAAGATTCATCATGACTCCAATAATAGTCCCTCATGTGTGCATTTGTGGCTTGAACACAAAAACTCCCACATGGCATGGCCATGTACCTAATGGAGGAGACATGCCTAGGCTACATGCCCCAAAAACATGACTATAATAATAGTCCCTCATGCATGCATTTGTGGCCTACACACTACAAATCCTAACATATCATGGCAATACACCTCATAGAGAAGACACACCTAGGGCCACATTTCACATAGCAACGTGCCTCACAAAGAAGACATGCATAGGGCACATGCCACATAGCAATGTGTCTTATGGAAAAATGTGCATGCATGTCACACACAAAATCTATATGTATACATCATGAGGCACATTCAAATGTTATCAAACACAACCTATTGTATCTAACATGAGTTCCTCTCTACATGTGTGCAAATCTTCCAACACTAATCGCCACTAAGAAGGAATAATATAAAATGCATCTTCAAATATTTGTGTGTGTGTGTGGAATTGTGTCTTTGAACCCAAATCGCTACCATCAACAACATGTAACCATCACCTACACTATATCAAAACATAAGTATGGTGTGACATCATATCTATTTGCATAATATCAAAACACATGCAAACATGAAAATCATCATAGCATGACAAAAATCAATCTCCACATGTTGGAAAAAAGATATAAATAAGATAATAGGGTAAGAGGAAACCCGTACCAAGAACCACATACCAACTATCGGCAATGCCATCAAGATAAATGTAGGATAAGATACCACTATGAGCCATCCAATGGTCCATTCTATGAGGAGAACTAGGGGATACTATCTTTGAAAGGTGTGGTCAATAGAGATAATCCCTACTAATGCCACAATATGTCACCATAGCTTCTTGAGTTTTCCATTCTTCTACTTAACATGACATTTATTGAGTTCCTCAACAACGAGGTTGGTTCTCAATAGGATGCACAAACATGTAAACACACAAGCATGGTTTCATCATACTTGTATTGTATCATACTTGTACAACAATACAAATTCATTTTTCTAGTTAATTACTTAGTGTAAAAATAACTCCATTACATAACATAGGGTAATAATCACCATAAGTTTTCAAATAAACTGCCCAAACATCAATTGGAGTTACCCTTTCTAAGGTACAAACATAATTTATTTATAACTTCAAAATTAAAATAATCACAATACATCCAAATAAGTTCAATAGTGCATGGAAATAGACAACATGATCCATAATTAAACCCATAAATTACCCTAATTAGATATGCTAATAAAATGGTGTCTCAAATAATAGAGATTATGTTGGACCTATAATAGAGATCTGGACTTTGTTTCATCATACACAAGCATGGTTTCATCATACTTGTATCCAAATACACCATCCATAGATAGGTACTCAATACCACAATCTCATGGGTACCCTTTTAGCTGAATTTACCCTATATTTAGGTGAATCTACCCTTGTATCATTCCTTGATCTAGTATGTCATTCCACCAATCAATAATTTTTCCATATTCTTGGGAGAATACACTATCCCTTAGGTGAATATGCTATATCCTTAAATGAATCCTCCTTGTCATCATCCTAAGTCCTCTTTTTGTTAAGTCTTATCCCTTCATCTTTAGGAAAATCCACCTATCCTTATGTGAATCTACTTTCTCTAAGTCCTCTTTTTGTTCAAGAAGACACACTCAAGCCTTCATCACATTCCATAAAAAGAAAATAATTTTTCCATATAATTGGAAGGAAATGATATATTGCAAAGATTACTATGAAGGTCTAAAATATTAAAAGAGATGAGACTAATCTTTTATTTCTACTTACAACAGTGAATTGGTTGAGATATACTCATAGACAAAGTGAATGACATGTATGAGAACAACCTCAATAAAGGTAAAAAGGACAATAAATAGTAGTGATAGATGACAATGCATTGAATGTGCCAAGAAAAAGACAGTGGAAGCCATGGAGAAATCACTATCAAAACAAAGCCATTAAATAAAACTATGTTGGTGCAGCTTGAGAAGCACAATAGAACAATGAAAAAAGAACACTACAAGATTCACATTACAATGACATCAGTGAACAATCATCTCTTAGCATGTATCTTCATTGACTTTGGTTGCTATAGAAAAATATAGTGATCATATGCAAATACAATTACATGGTTTGAAAAAGGATACATTACCATATGATATAGGCTGAAAAAGATAAAATTTAATATGTACTTGGAAAAGGGTCTTATTAGTAAGACTCATCATTCATATGTTTACTCCAGTCTATGTTTATATTGCATAGAATATCAAATTTAGTGATACTATTTGAATATGTGAGCATATGTTATATGGTTTTGATCATTGGCTAAGAGAATTGTTGCCTAGTAGTTTTCTAACGGCATTGAATATAGTGTCTAAAAGACTTTGGGCTTGAAACACTTTCTAAAGGCATTAAAAGAATGGGACACTTTATGTCACTAGAAAATGGGAATATATTATACTTAACTTTTTTTAATCATCCCATCGAAATTCATTTACAATATCTCGAGCTTTGGCTATGACACACGATAGTTAGGGTTCTTGCTTCTTGGTTCTAGTTAGGGTTCTTGCTTCTTGGATGACTATGTAACTGGTAGCCTGTGTCTGATAAATATACAAACTGGTATGTATATTTATTGTATGATTAAGGGTTGTTTTTGTAAAAATCCTCGTTACTGTCGTGTCTAAATATTGTTAAGCATTTGGTTCAAAAACATTTTATTAACTCATTTCGAGCTTTGCATGTGTAGTGTCTATTGGGTCAAGGGTTTCATCATCCATAACTGTTGTATTTTGTTAAAAATGTTTCTCTGCAATGTTTGCCAGCATCCTCCCTGTGTGTGCCAAAATAGGAGCTTTGGAACAAGGTATGGACATCCATCAAAGCATAATCGAAGGGGGTTTTTTGTCAGAAATTAGTTGCAAATGCTCCAATAACAAAAATCGCAAAATGGGGTAGCATACACACAACATGTGATTAATTCACAAAAAAAACCTAGTCTCATTCTTGGATTATAGATAGTGGATGCTCACATCATATGACAGGAGATAAACACAAGTTTGTTATATTTGAAGATTATGATGGAGGCTCTGTTAGATTTGGTAATGATACACCATGTCCGATGAGAGGTAAAGGATCTATAACACTTCTTGATAATGCAAGATGCAATGATGTTTATTGGGTTGAAGGTTTGAAATACAATTTGTTGACTGTAGCATAGCTAAACAACACAGGTTACCAAATAGAATTTCAGAAGGGAATTGTCAAAGTTCATGACAAAAATGGAAAGTTAGTTGCTATCGGGACACAAACAAAAGGTAACACATTTCACCTTGACTCAACTTAGAATAAGTGTTTGCATGCAAAGTTAGATGATACCTGGTTATGGCATAAAAGGTTTTGTCATATCAATTTTGATAATCTGATCAAAATAAGCAAGAAGCACAGAGTAAGATGTCTACCGAGTCTTGAAAAACCTGAGAATGCTATGTGCCGAGGATGCCAGATGGGTAAGATGACAAGATCAAGCTTTACAAGTAAGTCATACACCTGTAAAGGAATTTTAGATCTAGTGCACATTGATCTTTGTGGTCCTATGAAAGTTCAAAGTTATTATGGTGATAAATATTTCATACTATTCAAGGATGATGTCAGTAATGTTTTTAAAAGAAAAATCAGAAGCTTTTCAAATGTTTAAATGGTACAAGGCAAGAGTTGAAAATGAAACAGGAAGACAACTGAAGTGTCTTAGATTAGATAGAGGAGGAGAGTTCACATCTGATGAGTTCAACTTATTTTGCAATGATCATGGTATTAAAAGACAAGTCTCTACACTGAGAACTCCATAGCAGAATGGAATAGCTGAGAGAAGAAACAGATCTATTGTGGATTGTGCTAGAACACTGATAATTGAAAAGAAGGTGCCACAAACATTTTGGAGAGAAGCAATAAGCATAGCAGTTTACACTTTGAACCAAGTTCAATTGAAGAAAGGTACTTTGAAGACACCATATGAAATCTGGTATGATAAGAAACATAATGTAAGTTATTTTAAAATCTTTGGAAGTAGATGCTATGTTCATAAAGATGATAGAAATGACAAATTTGATCAGAAAAGTGAAGAAGGAACGTTTCTAGGTTATTCTTCTAGAAGCAAAGCATTTAAATGTCTGATCAAATCATCTAACAAAATATTAGAAAGTGCAAATGTGAAAATTGATGAATTTGCAGAAAGAAATGATGAAGGAAATTCCAAGGAACCAGAAGACTATGATGAATTTGTCTATGTTCAACTAAGAAGTCCTACTGAGAAGACTGTTGAAGAAAATGAAGAAATTATCCAGTTACCGAGTGATGAAGAAGATCATATAGAGCCTACCGAGCCTGTATTAGCCAAGTATGTCAGAAGACATCATGCACCAAGTCAGATTATAGGAGACAAGGATGATCCAGTGATGACAAGGAACAAACTGAGATAGAACACATGTTTGATATCTGAATTTGAACCGAGAATAGTGAAAGAGGCATTTAACAGTGAAGATTGGATAAATGCTATGATAGAAGAGATTGATCAAATCAAGAAGAATGACACATGGACACTAATCCCAAGACCAAAGGACAAAAATGTAATCAGTACAAAGTGGATTTTCAGATACAAGCTAAATGAAAAAGGAGAGGTCATTCGAAACAAAGCAAGACTAGTTTGCAAAGGTTATGCTCAAGAAGAAGGAATTGATTATGGTGAAACTTTTGCACCTGTTGCTAGACTTGAAGGAGTAAGAACATTGTTGGCCTATGCTGCTTTCAAAAATTTCAAGATATATCAAATGGATGTCAAATCTACATTTCTGAATGGAATATTAGAAGAAGAAGTTTTCATTGAACAACCTGAAGGATTTGTTGAAGACAAGAATAAAGATCAGGTATGTAAATTGAACAAAGCTTTATATGGTTTGAAACAAGCACCAAGAGCATGGTATGAAAGATTGCACTCTTATTTGATTAAGATTGGTTTTATAAGGACAAGTGAGAACAACAACATGTACACGAAGAATGATGAAAATGGAATACTGATCTCAGCCATATTTGTTGATGATATTATATTTTGTGGAAATGACTCTTTATGCAAGAACTTTGGAAATGAAATGAACAAAGAATTTGAGATGTCATTAATCAGTGAGATAAAGTATTTTATAGGTTTACAAATACTACAAATGAAAAATGAGATTTTCATTACTCAATCCAAGTACATAAAGGAAAGCTTGAAGAAATTTGGAATGGAGGATTCAAAACCAGTAAGTACTCCTATGACTACCAACTGCAAATTATCAAAAAATGATGAATCTGCATCTGTTGATGAGGTACTTTACCAATCCATGATTGGAAAACTACAATATGTTGCTCACAGCAGACCAGATATAGCACATGCAGTAGGTATAGTTGCAAGATTCTCTGCAGATCCTAAGGAAACACACATGACAACAATCAAAAGAATTTTTAGATACTTGAAAGGCACAGAGGATCATGGCTTAGTATATCAGAAAGGAAATTATTTTGATTTAAGAGTTTATACTGATGTTGATTGGGTAGGCAACATTGATGACAAAAAAAGCACAAGTGGAGGAGCTTTCTTTTTAGGAGAAAGACTAGTGAGTTGGCTTAGCAATAAACAAGGATGTGTTTCACAGTCAACAACAGAAGTTGAATACATTGCTGCAGCATTGAATTGTACAAACATTGCATGGATCAAACAACTATTGGAAGGTATAAATGAGAAAGTTACCGAGCTAGTAATTATATTCTGTGACAATACTAGTGCCATTAATATTTCAAAGAATCCTGTTATGCACTCTAAGACAAAACACATATCTATCAAATATCATTATCTTAGAGAAGAAGCTCAAGAGAAGAAAGTGGTATTGGAGTATGTTAGCACAAAGGAAAAAATAGCAGATATCTTCACCAAATCACTACCAAGGGACATTTTTGAATATCTCAGAAGTAAGTTAGGGGTCCTACCCCTATCTTGTACTCACTGACCGAGTTCGGTGAAAGCATCAATCCGATGACTCTAATGAATATCTTTTGGGAGTTGATGCTGATTTATACACTTTAGGATGTTTTCTAAAGGTGTACAGGAAATAATATAGGAAATATTACAGGGAATAGGAATTGAAGGCAAATGCTCTGATCGAGACTCAGTTGATACACAACAGTAGGAAATAACTTCTTACAAAAAGTAATTATGTTTTAGTTCTTTACTTTTTGGCATTGTTGTCAAAGGGGGAGAAGAATACTATAAAGAGGAAGAAGACCTATTAGGGGAGAAGACTAAAAGAAAACTGAGTAGACTGCAGATTGGAAAGAAGACTAAAAACAGGATAAGTCTAATGTATGGGGGAGAGCATTTCAGCATTTCAGAATCACAGCAATCCGAATCTTTTAAGGTCAAATCAATTGGTTTTGCCATCAATGCCAAAGGGGGAGATTGATCAATGATTAGTGAGCCATGAATGAAGTTTGTTAATGAATCTAAGGCAATGAAAAGTCGGCATGAAGATCTACAGCTTAGATTGAACCGCAATACCCTAGCGCAAGTTCCAAGACTAATATGCAAGTTCCAAGGCAGGGTAAAATGTTTTCAAATTGAAAGATGCATTGAACCTGGACAAGATTGAAGATCTGATGGCTATGATTGATCATGGGAAATGTGATCAAGGAGATTAAGCGGTTACCTAATTGTTTATAAATAGGAAATTGTTGATAAACAATGTATGCGGGCAAGTGTATGCACAGGGATGCTACATAGTGATTACCGAGCACAGAAACTTGAAGACCTGTTTGAATAACAAAGTATAGAAGCCCAATAGATAGACAAGATTAATTCTATGTCTAGATTGTATTGAACAAATAAGAATCTGCTTTAGCATTTTAGATGTGAAGTTGCAGATAGATTTTATTACTGTTATTTTGTGAAAGTGACAGAAAATCTCTTAACCGAGTGGACTTAACAGTCTTATTTGTAAAACCCTCTAGCAAGGTGACATTCTAATTGAGTGTTTGAAATCCTTTAACAAGGTCACTTCTAACAAGGTGAAGATCCTAACAGATCTGAGGGAAATCCCTTAACCGGGTCACATCTAGCAATGTGTTTGTAATCTTTAACAGGATTTGCTTTTAAACGAGCATACTCTAGAAGAGTATATTTCTTAGTGGGTCCGAAATCCCACAGTGGTTTTTCCCTATTTGGGTTTCCACGTTAAATCTGGTGTTATGAGGTTTATGATGTTCATATGATTTTGAGTTTGCATGTTTAACAGTTTTGGTTATATTACTGAAATATATGTTACCGAGGTTGAATCTGATGTTTTTATGAAAGATTAAGTTTTTATGATTCACCCCCCCCTCTCATCTTGTTGGCTATTGGATCTGTACTTATATTAAGTATCAGAACTATCATATACATATACATATACCTATAGGGAGGGAAGTAGAGGAAATAACCATGTACTTGCAAGATTTATAATCCAAAACATATCAAAAAATGTTTAAAGGAAAGTACTTTTGCTTGGTTACCTCTAAACTTCCAAGCATGTGGAAACAAAATTTGAAGACTTGTGTCATTCCCTTCGCTAGACATGCAAGGAGAGTGGTAGCCAACGCTGACGAAGAAAGCAGAGTCGTAGCCAAGGCGGGCATGTTTTGATACACTGGGTGAACACGTTATGGTCTGTAATGTCTCGAAGACTCGAGAAGAAGTAGGAGAAAACTGAAGGAAAGTTGGCAAGGAAAGGTGTCAAAATAGGTGCAGTCAATGCCTTTGTGATTGAGAAAGTCGAGCTATGCGGTGCCAGTAAGGAGAAGCGACACGTAGTTAATATGAGTGGGAGAAGGAATGTAGGGTGGCAGTGGGTAGTAAATGCAGGCAAGTTGGTGAATAAGGTGGCCATGTGATTGGATGCCATGCGACCATCCTGTTAGCTACGAGATATTTTAGGGGCAAGTTGTCGAGGTGGGGCCTCCGACGTTTCAGTCAACACACAATTTGGGGGTTTCTTTTACACGTATGAAAAATTGCCTTGGAGCACATGGAAGATGTATCCGATAGGGCAAAAACAACAATGTTTTTAGGTTGATCAGTCAAGTATCAGGGTGGATGGCAAAAATATTATTTTTAGGGTCCAGGAAGCCATGTGGACCTCTGAAGATAGGGTGTGCATGTATTGGCACCTGTCCCCTATATATATGAATATCATTCTCAAAATATTGGGTCATTAAAGATTCAGTTGAGGTCTTATTCTCAAAGGAATGTGAGGATGTGGATAAAATACTATCATGAAAATCAATTCATACAAACCTAAATGTAAATGAAATAAAAATATGTAACATTATATACAAAATTAGAAAAATAAAAAAGTAACAAAATTTTAAAATAATAATAAATGAAATCATAGGGCAAAATGAGGGTGGGTATGGTGTTTGAATACAAGATAGTACAAGGAGGTGCAAATTTTTATAGGAAGGTATAACTATCAAGAATAAGTAAAAATTAAAGTTGAACCCTAACGAAATTTAAAAATAGAAAACATAGTCAAAAAGTAAAATCTTAAAACCCTAATGAAAGAATGACAAGCCTTAAGAAAAAAACCTAGGTTGTGTAGGAATTTGGGTTCATTAAAAATGTAAATTAAAGCATTCACATTAATATCTAACATAAATAAATAACTAATCTAAGTGAGATAGGACAATAGCTAATAAAATGACAAATTGAATGAATTTAAATGGAATATTTATATCAATTGTGAAGGTGGAATATTTATAACTATAGCTGCACTTTGAAGTTTACCGATTAACTGATATAACAGAATAACAATATAACAGATCTGAAACATCAAACCATTTTACCAAAACATGAAACCACTTTACTAACAATAGTAAAAGCACATTTCATATTACTGTCGGTCATCTTAACACAAACAAGTGGCTTTATCAGTTAAGCAAATTAACCATATCAAAAACATAACCACAAAAACCATTCACCACTTGACACAATGATTTTGACGTGGAAACCCAAATGGGAAAAACCACTATGGGGATGAATACCCACACATATTCTGAACTCTTATGAAGTTCGCCTTTTTAGGAGCCAAGCCTATTAAAGCCTTACAAAATGTCTTGTTAGGAACAGATCCTATTAAAAACCACCCTGTCAAGGGATTGACTATAATTCACTATTAGAAGCAATACCCTATTAGGAGTAACCTTGGTAGAGGATTTGAAAATCCAAGCTAATGGATCACCTGGTTAGAGGATTTAGAAAACACCAAGCCTATGAAATCTTACCCGGTTAAGGGATTTAATTGTTATAATTGTTAGAGAACAACAAGGTTTAAGTTGATCTGGTAAATAACACTATCTGCTTGATTGGATCCTTTTCATGCTCCTATTTGCCTTCAAACATTCTGCAGATACTCCTTCTAGTTTGACAATCAATCATATTGACACTTAACTAAAATTATCAACGATACAACAAAGCAACTCTTCGACCCTATAGGCAAAATAATAGGTCGGTAATACATCACAAAACCTAAGATCTCATAGAGATTAAAAAAAAAAATCGATTCAAACATGACCGTTGGATTACATAGAAATCATTGCACATTTTCCAAGACAACATTGACCGCTCCTTGATCACCACTCATTAAAACCTGTAAGTCATCACACGGTTTCCACTTCATGCAATACACTTGCTGATTCCCAAGATAAAACAATTATCTCTATGCACCAACAACACTTTGAAACTCATCACATGCAACCATGCATATGTGGCATAATCATCACCTATCACTATTTGATCATAGATCAACACAAATTAACACAACCGATTCACCAAGCTCCATCGGTTAGGGTTTGGTACATCAACAAGCAGGGTTACCGGTTGATCTCCCTTATTCTTAAGTAATACCAGTTTCCATCACTTGCACAACTACCGGTTGCAAAATAACATCATTACTGGTTACAATTGATATCAATGACAATAATTAAACTTCATTAATGTAATCTTCATGCAATATGCCAACATATACACCCATACCTTCTGAAGGACAAGGTTTGAGGCCTAGATCATTTGAACTTGGACCACTACATATCTATGAGGCTAGTGAGAATGAGCAACATCAATATGAAATAGGAAACATCAAAGAGAGTACCATCGAAAAATTTGATACAGTCATAGACTTTGATACATCTAATGACAACTATGATAATGTCTCCATCATGACTCTTAAAGTAGCAGACCTTGACCCACCAAATGATTCCATACCTCTTGTATATCTTGAACTTATAGACTGGAAACCACTTGAACACATCGAGATACCAACCTTTCAAAACAATGACGCCATTATCCAATACCATTGCTTAGTCAACCCAAAAACATGCTCCACCAGTGAATCCCATAATGATGTTTGCAATCAATAGAGTGCCAAGTCTCTTAGTTGCAAAATGAACAACATAAAAATTGATCTAATGGTGAAAACCATTTAATGACAGTATTCGATCATAAAAAAGTAAAACAAAGGATGTATCCAATGGTGAAAACCTCTTTGAGGTGCCTGAGGATGTGAGACTTAACACTCTTCTTGAACATTATCAGGAAAGATCTCCAATTTTGATTGAGCCAACTCAATCAATCAATATCGGCACTGAAATAGCAGCAAGAACCATACATCTGGGAGAATCATTAACGAAATAAGAAAGACCTAACTTTGTTAAATTATTCAAGGAGAAGAAAATAAATTTTTCTTGGTCTTATGCAGATATGCCAAATGTTGATCCAAATCTTATCATGCATCACTTATCTATATCTACTAAAGCTAAACTTGTCAAAGAGAAATTTAAGAAAGATGAGCTCACTTATCACCATATTGGTTAAAGCGGAGCTGAAGAAGTTACTAGATGTCAGTTTCATCTGACCTATAGACTATACCGAATGGATCTTTAACATTGTGTCGGTATCTAAACCAAATAAAAGCATCAGAATTTGTACAGACTTTAGGGATCTCAACAAGGCCTATCCAAAAGATGATTTTCCTCTACCAAGCATCGATACAATTGTGGATCTCACAACATGACACACATTTATATCACTCATGAATGGTTTTTCAAGCTATAACCAAATCAAGATAGCTCCAGAGGATTAGGATAAAATGGTATTCACATGTCCATGGGGTACATACTGTTGGAATGTCATGCCTTTTGGTTTGAAAAATGTTGGTGTGATCTATCAAAGAGAAATGACAACAATCTTCCATCACATGATGAATAATTTTATGGAGGATTATGTCGATGAATTTCTAGCCAAATCATTCACAAGAGTGGAATACCTGGACATTCTTGATAAAATCTTTCAGAGACGAGAAATTCAATGTCAAATTAAACCCTAAAAAGTTTGTTTTCGAGGTCACATCCAGAAAACTCTTGGGCTACATTATATCTGAAAAAGGCATCAAGGTGGATCCCATGAAGGTCCAAGCTATCATGGAAATGTCACCTCCAAAGAACATTAGTCAGCTACGATCTCTTCAAGGCAAGCTACGATCTATCAGAAGGTTCATTGCTCAATTGGTGGAGAAATGTCTCCCATTCAACCATCTACTTCATAAAAATGTACCTTTCAGATGGGAGGACAAGTCTGCAGAATCATTCCATCAACTTAAGAAATATCTCATGAATCCGCCCATTTTGGTGCCACCTATAGCGGGTAAACCACTCATTCTCTACATATTAGCAACAAAAGTGTCACTGGGGGCATTACTAGCACAGGAAAACTCAATGGGAAAGGAAAGAGTCATCTATTACATGAGTAGGACATTGAATGGCTACAAACTCAAATACACATTCATCGGAAAATATTGTTTATCTATGGTGTTTTCTTCCCAAAAGTTGCAACACTATATGTTACCTCATACTATCAAGCTAGTAGCAAAGATCGACCCACTAAAATACTTACTTAGTAAAGCCGCTCTCACAGGGAGGTTAGCAAAATGGGTCATGATCCTAAGTGAGTTCGATATTCAGTACATAGAATGAAGGGCTATCAAAGGACAAGCAATAGCAGATCAACTAGCTGAAGCACCCCTACCAAATAAACATCCACTACAGGTGGAATTTCTAGATATAGATGTGCTCACTATTACACCAAAGTAATGGACACTATACTTTGATGGATCCTATACACAATATGGATCGGGTGCTAGAATCTTGTTAATTACTCTATAAAGAGACACAATTCTGAGATCCTATAGGTTGATGTTCCCATGCACCAATAATATCGCTGAATATGAAGCTCCAGTGACATGTATCAAGGTAGCCATGGAGTAGAAAATCACATAATTGAAAGTCTATGGGGACTCTCAATTAGTTATCAATCAAATCAATGATGAGTATCAAAAAAAGGGTGATAAGTTGATTCTCTACAAATACATGGTGGATGATTTTAAGAAATACTTTGTACACATCACATTTGAGCAAATTCCAAGGGTAGACAATAGAGCTGCTAACACAATGGCCACCATTGCCTCGCTCCTAAAAATTCCAAATAGACAGAATAGTTATAAATTCCCAGTGGAGTAATTGTTTTCCCCTACCTATGAAAATCTATAATCCCAAGTCATCTGTTCTCTAAATGGTTCTTATTCACCCCTATATGGGAAGATTTATACTGATAGGGAGAAACTCAAGAATCGGCTCAATTTGTGTGTTTGCAATCAATTTGGTTTGCAAGTTCCCTTAAGGATAGTTGTTGAAGGTTTTGTTACTTATTTAGGTGTTTTTTCTTTGATTTCTTTCATTTACTATGCTTCATATCAACCTTGAGATCTTCCTACCATGTTAATTCTTGTTTTCACTCAAACTTGCTCTCAAGTCTCACAAAGGTGAAACTTTGCTTCTTAGCTCCAAAACACCAAGATCACTCACCAAGAGTTGTAGGAGTTTTAGAAAATTTTCTAACATCATCTTAGGCTTATTTAAACTTGTTTTGGTGATCTATTCAATTGTCTTCTTACCCGATTTGAAGAAAAGCTCAAAACAGGGCTACAAGGAAAGAGCCCCAATTAGCCCTCCAAAACTGCTAAAAGACTTATAACTCCACAAAATGCCAAAACACTTCATGAAACCCTTGAATATCTAGATACCCCTTATGGAGATATTTCAATTTTGTGCTATGAGGAGGTCTAAAAAGACCGTACAATTGTTGTCCTATAAATGTGCCTAAAAAACAAGGGTTTTCAAGGGTTTTGAGTCTTCAAACACCTTATCACCATTCCAAACTCTTCTTAAGACCACCAAATATTTTGAGAAGGTCTGTACCATCATTATAAATCCTTAAAACATCCTTCCCTACAAGAATAAAGACAAACACTTGATGTGCAACCAAGTTTCAAGAGGAAAAGTGCTCAAAAACCATTGTATTCAACACTTTGGCTACTCAAAATACATTCCAACAAACTATTCATTGAAACATACTCCCATCTGGTCTAAAATATCTATCAAAACTTCATTCCACCTTAGGAAACTAAAAATGAGGTCCACTTGGTGGGGGTTTGCAAAGAAGCTTTGTTTTACACCATGAAAATTCACTAGCTGGGCTATTGGAGCTCGCCTAGTAAGCAACAAAAACCATTTTCTTTGTCATTTACATCAAACAAAAACTTGTATAAAAAAGAAGCCTATGTACAGAAACTTGACTCTCAGAGGCCATGGAGAAAGAGCCAAAGAAAATTAAGTTGCTTCCATTGTTGAAGCCAAACCCTTACTCAATCGAGAACAAGGCTAAAACAATATAATTTTGATACAATGTTAAAACTTCACATCAGCACACAAAACCAGGTGAGAAAGATTTAACACAACATGGCACAACTTCCCAAATGAAAACAGTACATCCAAATACTTAGGAAGTACAGACTGCTATAGCATATGGAGCAAAAATGCAAGAAAAGTGACAAAATTCTTAGTTTTTGTATTGAATTCTTCTTGTTTTTGAATGGAAACCTGATAAAAAGTTGTGTGAGGCTTTAAATAGTCACTCAAAACCTAAATCATGCCCAGGTATGAACCAATAACCACTTTTTTTCTTATTTTACAAATTTTCCAAAAATTGTCAAAATGTTGCCTGGCAATTTTGACAATTTTTAGTACAATGAGCATTTTTGACTTGTGAGCCAAATAGACTTAAATCTATCATGGGAATTGGTTTACTATAACCACAAAAACATATTTCAATGCATAACAAGGCTTTATAAAACGTTTTGACCATTTTTCCACATTTTGCCCATTCTAGGCTTACAAAGCATAAAAGGTCAAAAATTAACCAAAAACTCAAAAAACAACAAAACTAAGACACAAAGGACACTTAAACACAAAAAAAACACCCTTTGGACATAAAAAAAGTCCATTATTCAATTGGGACCAGCATAGGCCATTTCAAACCAAAATTTGATGAAGTGCTCCATGAGCTTCAATAGGTGCTCCTGCACCATAAACCTTCTTGAAAGACAATACCCTTCCACCAGACCTATCTCATAACAAAAAACATAGCTTTATATGACAAGAATCCCGCTATACCTTAACAGTTGATATGCTTTATCACATAGGTCTTGATGGTAATCTTCTTCGATGCCTTGATTGGAACAAATCTAACTCCGCCTTACATGAGCTTCATGAATGTATTTGTGGAACACATTCCAGTGGTTTTACTCTTGCCAAGAAACTTCTGAGGATGGGATATTATTTGCTGAAAAAGGAAAAAGAGTTCTACCAGTTTTCTAGGAAATGTCCTAAATGTCATATTCATGGCAATCTTATACATGCACCATCATAGTAGCTGCAACCATTCAATACATCATGGCCTTTTTGCTAATGGGGACTCAACCTAGTAGGAAAGATTCATCCTTCCTCCTAAAATGGACACAAATTTATCATCACAACCACTGAGTACTTCACCAAGTAGATTGAGGCAGTTCCATTGACTACAGTGACTGGCAAGTAGATAGCGTCCTTCATTTTGAACTACCTCATATGTTGATACAACATCCCTAGTTCTATTGTCACAGATAATGGGTGACCTTTCAAGAATCAAGATGTAGAAGAACTTTGTGAGCGATTCCATATCCTACATCACTTTTCAACACCTTACTATCCACAAGGGAATGGCCAAGTAGAGGCCTCAAACAAAACAATCTTGAAGATTATCAAAAAAGGCAGTGAATGATGCTGGTAAAGATGGGCATGTCCAGCTTAATCCTGCACTTACAGAACAAGTATTCTCACACCTATAGGAGCTACACCATACTAATTGGTGTATGGATCAGAAGCTATCCTACCTATCAAGGTAGAGATTCCATCACTCTGGGTATCATTGAAAGACCTCATTCCAGATGAGGAGTATCGAGTCAATAGACTGCAAGAGCTATAGCTACTAGATGAACACCGACAACATGTCATTAATGATCTCAAGTCATATCAACAATGAATGTGCTGAAGCTACAATCACAAGGTCATCCCAAGGGCATTCAAAGTTGGTGACCTAGTCCTAAAGGAAAATTCTCAGAATAAACAAGATCGAGAAAAGAAGGGGAAATTTGAACCCAACTAATTGGGACCCTTTGTCATCATATCAACTTATGGATTAGAGGCATATTAGCTATCAACTTCAGAGGGGGATATTCTTGATGAGCCAACCAACAACATCCATCTAAAAAAAATCTACACTTGAGTCGTCTAATGCACGAATCAAGAAAAAAAAAAAAAAAGCATCACTAGGGTGAAAACCTGGTAAACAGGCGCCCTGTGGCACACAATTTTTTTTTTAGAATAAAGAAAATACCAAAAAAAATGGAAAACAAATAAAAAAGTGTAATAAAAACAAGTGGTGAAAACCCAACAATAGGCGCTATTTGTGATAGAGCGACCCCTCTATCTATCAGCACTCACATCATATCTTTGGCTCCATCTAATCTAAGCCCATAGCCATCACATAACACTTATACATGCAACATTATCCTCGACATACTTAGCACAGTCATTATCTCAGATTATTTGAATCACTTATCTAAATCATATCCCACCATGGCTCGATGATTAGTGTACATATCCATATCATAATAGTATCAACAGTAAGGGGCAAAATCTTGACCTCACTAGGAGCATTTTGTCTTGTGGGTTTAAACAATAAACCAAACACATAGTAAGACAACATGGACCAGAACAACCAATAGTGACCATAGCAATGCAAGAAGGCTAGAAATCAAGGACATGAAGTGATTTCAACTGAACAAAAGATCTATTTGCAAGATTTTTTATTTGACAAGAATAAATTTTGGATAGCATGCATGCTTACTTATGGTTGTTAATATTTGCTTATCATATCTCCTAAGCAACTCAATGATGTCTCCAAGACTAGAGAAGAAAGGAAGGAATGTGATGTTTTCTTTGCCTATTGTTTGGGAGTGAAGCCTTCTACTATGCAAATTGATTTTACGGCATGGTCTGGTGGCATGTCACCGAAGACATTTCATATTTGTATAGAACTAAGGTTAACTCTTGTCTATTTTACACAAGCGACACTCAAGTTGGCTTAGTTCAATTATACCTCGACGCTTGTGTCGTCTTGCAATATCAAAATCCATGTAAGTTACACTTAGGCCATTATGGTTCAATTATACCATGACGCTTGTATCAACTTTCAACAAATCAAGGCTCGATGATGAAAAAAAGGGAAGCACTGGCAATTTGATCAAAACAGATGGCAACATTGAGAACGAGAATGCATATCATATTCAAATTGCATTATCATTTTCATTGTCATTTTAATCTACATTAGTTTCACTATCATTATCATTTTCATATCATGTTAATTTGCATCAAATTAAATTATCATTTTAATCTGCATTAGTTGCACTATAATTATCATCATCATATCAAATTAAGGTTGCATTTAGATTGCATTATCATTTTCATTATCATTTTAATTTGCATTAAGGTGCATTATCATATGATGTTAAGTTTTTGATTAAGAAAAATTAGGTTTTAAGGGACCAGAAACCCGCTTACATAAAGAAAAGATAAGCATAAGAGAAACTAGAGAAGACATAACAAAGAGAGAAAGGCTGCAAAAGAACAACACTAAAAACAACAACCAGAGTAAAGAACAACATAAGGCTAGTGAGAGACTGGTACACCTAAAACAAAACTACATTTTAGGTGAAAATCTTTATAGTCTCTTCCGCATCCCTGACCAACATCATCATCGCATTCACTGCCTCTTTCAGGTCTTTATTATCCTACACCTGTTGATTGCCTTTGGTCTTCAGCTCGAACTCTCTTGCATTTTGCCTTGTTTTGCATCTGGAAGAGTGTTGAGCAGAACTAGAAGTCGACTCGTCATCAACAATCACAATGTCTTTATTCTGCTTATCCTTCTCCAAGCAAGCAACCAACACATTCATGTTTTGAGAAGACACCTTCAATATAGTCAGGCTATGCTCCATGAATTTCCTCAAAGCACTCTCAGTTTTTTGAATCCGATTGTTTATTAGATCATTATCAAACTCACCCTTATCTTTGAGAGTCCTCACCACATCCTCCAGGTGCTTCAAATCTCCCTTTCCTACCAGTCCAAAATTTATTTTTCATCCTCTGCAACACTATTATCCTCCAGATTTTCTTCTTTTCCTTTAATGTTGATATCCTTAACCAAGTTATCAATTTTGACATCTAGCTCTCTCTGTTTTTCCTGAATGTTGGTGATGTTATCAAGCACCCACTTCTAGAAATTGAACATTTCCAAAGTGTTGTTTCTATTAGCATTCAGAATGGAATTCACATGCTCCATATCCTGGGTAGAATCCCCAGACCTAGGGTTACCCTCCTCCATATTATGCTAAACATCATCCCTGTTGTCCGAATCATAGGGATTCTCCTTCACCTCTGACTCTTCAACATCCTCTTCTCTCTACTCATTGTCCTTGTCTCCTTCCTCACCCTCAACCTCCTTCTCCTGCTCATTCTCTGCCTCTTCTTCCACTTCCTTCTCCTACTCCTGCTCAGAACCAGCCTCCTCTTTTAGAGTCTTCTGCAAATTTTTCACTAACCCTCATTTTCTTTTTAGGAGGAAGATTAGAGGAATCCTCATCAGAGTCAGAACCATCATAATCCTCATAAATATGGGTATTCTCCACAAAGGGATCATCCTTATTAGCCTTTAATTTACCCTTAAGATGCTCATATATTAACAAAATAAGATCTTAGTGAGCCATGGGGTAGGAATTAGGTTTCTTAGCATGGTCAGCCAAACTATAATTAAGGGAGGAGGCCAAGTAGAAGGGCAGAGATATCTTAGAGCCATGGTGAAAGTGATTAAGGATAACAAAGTGGTAGTTGTAGACTTTCAAAAACCTATCATCAACCGTAAGATACTCCATTAACACTTTCAACATTTTCTGCCAAAAGGATTTTACGTGGTTAGGGAGATAATAGGAAGTATTATCCTTTTTGGTGAGGCGAGCCCTTTCTTCTTCATTCTTGGGGAAATTCTTGACGGCTTCCATCAAGAACTTGTGGTCTCTGTAAAATTTGATGTCGTCCTCCTGCAAACCGGTCACCTCAGCCACCAAATCTTCATCCACTTTCCAGGTCTGATCAAACAGAGTAACTCTGTTATTTTTCCAGCCCTTAGGAAAACCATGGGAGACAGACTTTTTTCTCCCATGCAATTTCTCCATATAATCAGTGAAACCATATCATATGATGTTAAGTTGCATCATGGTTAAGTTGCATTATATTGCATTATCAAAGCTCATCTCATTTCATTTAGGAGTGCATTAGTTGCATTATAAGCATATCATTATCATTTCAATGCACATCACATTTTCGCAATACATCTCATATCATTGCACATCACATTTTCAAAATACATCTCATATCATTACACATCTCATTTTCAAGATACATCTCATATCATTAGCATTTTCATCACACATCTCAAAATACATCTCATATCATTATTTTCAAGAGAAATCTCATATCATTATCATTTTCAATCACACATCTCATTTTCAAGATACATCTCACATTATATCATATCCTAATCATATTGCCTTCAGCTTGCATCATCATTGCATCTCATGTCAATTTGCATTCACATACATGAGCATTACAACAATATTGAAAGACTAAATGAATTCAACCATAAAACCCTAGCCTAACAACAACAAAGATCCACCATAACGTATGAAGATTACCTAAGACAATACAAATCAAATGAAATCACAAAGATTATACCATCACATGTCCAATAGGGTTCGGATCTCCATTCTTCCTATCTCCATTGATCTTGCTTGATATATTTTCTCTAAGATTTTATATGTGCACAAGAGCTCAACAAAGAATGAAAATGTGGTTGCAAGTAGACTTGATCACATATGAAAGTTTGAATGCTAGAGTAGTCGGGCTTGATTAGAATGATTAGAATGTGTAGCTGATTAGAATGATTAGAATGATTAGGGTTGATAATAAAGGAAGCATCACCTTATATAGAAGACACTATAATAAATGGAGGGATAAGATTGAGAGGTGTAAAAGATAAATGGTCGGCTATGATTAGAGGGTAGGTAGAGGAAATAAGAAAATAATGAGAGGGTAGGTAGTGTAGGAATTAAGAGATGAATGACATGTGTCATGGGTAGAAAAGGCTAATGAATTATTTAACTAAATAAAGATTTATTTAATTAATAGAAGAAATGGGATCAATATTTAATTTACAAAAGGATAATTTAAATAAATAAAAGTATTTATTTAAATGAGAAATAAGGCTAGAAGAGGGTAAATGAATTAATTAAATAAATAAATATTTATTTAATTAATAGAAGAATTAGGCTTAAATAATTAAATAAATAAAGATATTTATTTAATTAGACATGACAATTTTAGGTGTCTACATTTTGCCCCTCTTTGAGACAATGCAGCTTGTTGCATTGTTTCAAAGAAGATAAGATGAACTGATACAAAGTTTCCCCAAGATGGGAATGATATGCCCCCTTGAGAGATTGGATGAAAATGGTTGAAAAGATCGCAGAGAATCTCTCGATAAGAAAGAAAAGGGTAGAATGGACTGACCAGATGGAGTGACAGAGTCACAGGATAAAGAAGACTAAATAAGGCTAGGGCTAGGGTAGTCTATAAGATAGACTATGAGGGAAAACATCCTCATTGTCATCCACACATCCAAGAGATCATAGTGCAAAGAGAGCAGAGAGCAGTCAACAGTCAACAACAATGGATTTGGTGCATAGATTCGACCACGTTCGCCGATTTCAAAGGCCAACAGATACAGGAGAACCGGTGAGTACCACAAAACCTCCTTGTACTTTGTCGCATTAAATTTGTCATAAATGCATGCTAGGTAAGTAATAAATGTGCTTTAGGTATGTCAAGCGGGGGGGGAAAATGCTAAGGCGCATCTACATTGGTGCCAGCCGCATCTAGGTAGGCTAGGTGCATCTGTGTTTGTGCCAAGCATGTCTACGATTTCAGTAGTGTCTGTGTCCAATGCAAGCACGTCTGTGTATTTCAGGCGTGTTTGTGCAGGATAGGCACGTCTATGCAGAGCAGAGGCACGTTTGTGTGTTTCGGGTGCGTTTGTGCAAGGCAGGCACGTATGTGAAGTATGTAAGCGTGTTTGCATCATGAATGTGCGTTTATGTCTTCAAGGCCAAATCGTTAGTTCTGTGATAAACATACACTATCGATTGGATAAGTTGCTGAGAGGATACACTCAAGCAAGTCCTCTAGGGAAGACTAGGATAGTAGATAGGGCTAGGATTGATAATTCTATGATAGAACAAATGTTGCCAATCAGGAAAATACTCAAGAGGATACACTCAAGAAGAGGCCCTAGGATAGGATAGATCGAGGCACTTTGTGATGAACAAGGAGTACTAAAGAAATTGACAATTCTGTGATAGAACATACGTTGTCAATTGGATTAGGCTGAAATTGACAATTCTATCATAGAACATAAGTTGTCAATTGGATAAGCTACTCAAGAGGATACACTCAAGTAGGTTCCCTAAAAGATAGGATCAAAGAAGCACTTTGTGATGAACAGGGAATGCCACTAAGATAGAAATCAATACTTTGTGATGAATAGGGAGTACTAAAAAAGAGCAGCACTTTGTGATGAACAGGGAATGCCACTAGGATAGAAAGTAGTACTTTGTGATGAATATGGAGTACTAAAAAAGAGCAACACTTTGTGATGAACAGGGAATGCCCCTGGATAGAAAGTAGTACTTTGTGATGAATAGGGAGTACTAAAAAAGAGCAGCACTTTGTGATGAATAGGGAATGCCACTAGGATTGACACAGTTGATTTGCTTGACTGCAGGAGGACCTACCGATACTGGAGTCATGGGAGAAATTCCCTTCAACTCAGAGCTTACGACGAGAGTTAACAGTCGAGGAGAGAGCCACAGTTCAGGCTATGGGCCTACGACATATTCTGTATGTGCTTGAGTTTTGGGTGAACATGGGATTGCTGACTGCGCTGGGTGACAGATGGCACTCAGAGACTTGTACATTTCATTTTTCGATGGGTGAGATGACAGTCACCTTGGAGGATGTTTACAGGATACTGCAGATACCGATCAATGGGGAGTTAGTTCCTTACGATCAAGACAGACGATCAAGACAGAGACAGAGATGCACTGAGATGAGTGTTCCATGATCTGGGATTGGAGATAAGGGCTGGACATGTGGCTTGGGATACCATGACATAGACATGATTAGCACTACCAACAGTATTGGTAGGAGTGATCAGTGGGTTCTTCTGTCCGGATAGGGCGACATGAGGATTGGCTGTGGGCTGGGGGAGTACACTAGAGACATTGGTGATAGAGCACACCAGGTTTGCCTGGGGACCGTATCTGCTGGCACACTTGTACAATGAATTACATTAGTTTGTATACCATGGATCGGCAGGATTGGGCTGCGGAGTTACATTGTTGCAGGTGTGGGCATATGAGCATCTGCCGGTGACACGACCAATTCATTTCAGAGGCAGGGGCCATGGGTGCAGTTTTGTGCATTTGTATGATATGATTACATCTCAGCCACAGATTGGGAGATTAGAGTACTGGTGCAGGGTCATTGATGAGCTTGATAGTGTAGTATGGAGGGCATACCGAGAGTGGGAGGAGTGGGAGGATGACGCAGTGGAGCTTCCATATGTGTTTAGGAGCAGATATCTAATTGGGTGGATGCCATATGTTCTTGAGAGGCAGTTGGTGGATAGGGTGGGCAGGCAGTTCGACAGGATACAATGGATGCCATGGGGCTTCAGGATCTATGCTCAGACAGTGAGAGATCCGGTGCACTTCGGGCTATTTTTGTCTTATGATCAGGCAGTGATGCAACTGGTAGAGATGATTCCTTTGCCTTGGGATATGTGGCCAGAAATAGAGGATGCAGGGATGGATGCAGAGTATACTACATATTGGGCAGAGCATCCATTTCCATGGCTGATGGATCCAGGGGAGCCGATAGATGGAGATGGCGGAGGTGATGGGGATGATGATGGAGATGGTAGAGGTAGAGGCCGACGGAGGAGGCGGGGTGTAGTAGGAGAGTGGCTCTGAGGAGAGAGGGCAGAGAGGAGAGGTAGGCTTGACAGGCTCACATGGTGAGAGGCAGAGGTGGATTGCCTTTACAGGTACCAACACCACAGGTTCCTAGACATGTACATGGACAAGGACAGGGACAGGGAAGGGACAGGGACATCCACAGGAGCAACCATAGGTATAGGGATAGGGTGAGGGGGGAGAGGAGGAGGATGAGTTACAAGATTTGAGGGAGATCTTCCAGGGATAGGCAGATGAGATCCAAGATCTCGAGCGGGAGAGGGATAGTCTTAGGAGACAGCTGAGGGACATTGAGCGAGAGAGGGATTAGGCTATCCAACATTATACAGAGGCTAAGACAACACTGAGGGCAGGGAGACAGTCAGCAGAGGACACAAGGGCCAGATACGCCTATGTTTTGCGGGCAGGGAGGAGATAGGATACTGGAGAGATTTATACTATGGAGCAGTGCCACCAGAGCAGCAAGCTAGGAGCTTTCATAGAGCATCACAGGCTGTGACGACCACTGGAGGGAGAGATAGGAGACAAGCATCGAGCGGTGGGGTCATGGGTCCTCCACCACCACCAGAGAGAGGGGATATGAGAGATGATCCTGGGGTGGGTCCTTCCAGGACTCAGACTTCGTCGAGGCCAACCGACTCTAAGGGAGTGAGTTCATCATAGCCTTAGAGAGCTCCCTATGTATTAGTTTGTACGATTTTGTATGATGATGTAGACACCTTCGGGTGATTGTAGCCATATAGATTTGACATCATTGTATCATGACACTTATGATTATATATATATATATATATATATATATATATATATATATATATATATATATATATATATATATATATATATATATATATATATATATATATATATATATATATATATATATATGAGATTTATCCTTGCGGCAGCTATATGCATGTGTACCTGTGTGATGAGATGTTTCTATGTGATGCTTATGATATGGATGCAAATATGTACATGATGAAATGCAATATTTTTGTTCTTTTATGTTTTATATGTTATGCAAAATGTAGATGAATATGACGAGATTGTAGAATGTGCTAACGGTGTTGTGTGCAGGATATGATGTAATTGTGATATCTATATGTATGTGTGAAATGTTGTCATGTGATAGCAGGCTCCACAGATTCAAGAAAGACGATGGAAATCAATGAAGAAAGGGGGATGAAAGATAGAAGATATGGAAGTGAAAATATCTTCTTGTGCTATTATCATCATTGAGCTTTATTATGGCAAATAGGTTATGACAATCGAGGTATATGTTTGACCTAGAAAGTCATTGTACCCATTTTGCATGGAGATCAGACAGTTGCAAACAAGGAATGCCCCAGTTCATACTAGACTCACAGTGTCTTCATATCCTTGGACAAGTCATAGCATTACTAAGAGACAATCCACAAACAACAAAAAAATAGGTGACGATACCCCATCCTCGCCTTTCTAGTCAAAGACATCCTGGAGATAAAATCTCTAGTCAGAGACATGTCGAAAAAGATAAAAGACATGTCACTAGAAAGATAAAATCAAAAGAAAACCAAGACTCGACACCAACATCCACTGTAGTCCTTAAGTTTAGTGTCTCTTGTCACTTGTATAAGTCTATTTGATTGTGGTCACAATGTTTACTTTCACAAAAGGATAGTTAGCATTGAACCATAATGTTGTTTGAGTTTGTTGAAAGATGTGATTTGTTGAAGCCCATGCCACTGTGTCTCATCTGAAACTGACTGAATCCATGCAACTGATACTTTATTGTGGAGAAGATGGAACTTTATTTCAGATTGGCGATGCAAGTGTTTCTTTATTGTGGATTGTGCCCGAATAGACTGAAGAAAACTGTACTCCTCAGAATGTGTGATGCTCTCAGTTCCACACCCATCACTAGACATAGGATTTTCCTTAGCCACAGATAGGAGCTGATTTATTATGGATGGAAAGGGGTGAAAAGGAATGTTTATTATGAATGGTTAACCAATCTTGGGTAGATCAATACGAAGCCATGATGGGAATGGGTATTTATTATGGATGGATATGTTGTGAGTGTGTGCAAAGTGAAAAGATGAAATGGAATCCTGAAGGAGGGAGGAGCAATGTCTCTACACATGGTATCGTTGACCCAATTTTCACCATGGTACTTGCCCAGGGCGCCATCGAAGTGGTTTTCACCATTGGAGGAATTGTTTCTCTTTACTTTTTTTTTGGATTTTTCAAATTTTTTGTGTCACAAGGCGCCTATTTGCCAGGTTTTCACCAAGTAACAATTTTTTTTTTTTATGATTATTTTTTTTGTATTTTGTATTTTGTATTTTTTTTTTTTTTTTGTATTTTTGAATTAGGATACTCTGAAGACCTATGTGTAAAACTTGTGAAGGTGCATGTTATTGATAGGATCCTCCAAAGGTTCACCTTCTATGGTTGAGAGCTGATATGCACTGGATCCATAAACTGTTGTAATGATGTAAGGACCAAGCCAATTTGGTTCAAACTTGCCCTTCTTCTCTCTGTCTTGCTGATTTTTAGGATTTTCCTTGAGAACTAAGTCACCTACCTCAAATGTGCGAGGCTTTACCTTATGATTGTAGCTGCACTGTTCCTGGACTGAATGATATGTAGCTCAAGTGTTTTTCTTCCTTGATAAAGGAACTGAGATAGAATTACTAGTGTGTGAACAATGTAGGTCCATATGCGTGTCACCTAAATAAGTTTGGGCATCCCTAATAACAAAGTCCCTTGAGGAAGCTCCATTAAAGGTCCATGATGTATCACCAGAAGGGAAATGATGTGCAGAACAAATGAATGAGTTATGAAGGCTTATGATTGCAAAAAGAAGTGAAAGTAGGATAGCATGATGGAGACTTAGGATCAACAAGTATTCTTTTTTATTTGAAATTTTAGAACTTTTTCCCCCAGTTATTTTGATATTAGGGGAGATCATCTCTTGCTCTTTTTTCTTCATAGGAGTTTTATCCTTGACTTTGATTTTTGTAGAGTCCAATAGCTTTTGATTTTTATTTGGACTAAAGGACTTTTCTTTATTTTTGACTTTTAGATTTTTCTTTTCAAAGCTTGATTTGTGATCCCCAATGAGTAAGGGATTTTGCAATTCTTGTTGATCCAAGTCTAGGAAAGGACTGGAAATGGAATGAGTGGATAATATGGTAAATCTATGTGAGTTATCAAGAGGGTTGGTGATATGTTCAATAGATTCTTTGCTGGAACCACTCTTAGGACTATTGATATCAAGAGATGCTTGCACCACTAGAGGAGATTTGCATTCAGACTTAGTAGCCACAACACTAGGTGCTTCATACCCAGTTCCTTGCAAATTGTTTATAGATTCTTCCTGTTGACTGAATACCTTAGGAGATAATGGGAGTTGATCAACATGAAAGATATACTCACCACATCCCAGGTCTTTAACTTTGAATTTTTCTTTGATCTCTGCTTGTTTTGATGTAGAATCTTTCAAGGATTCTGGATCAACATATGTTGATGAAGGAACAACCTCTCGATTGACTGGGATTGTTATTTCTGATCTAGGGTGCAGATTGTTGCAATATATGAATGAATTCGGATCATCTTTGATGGTTACTTCAACTCCATTGTGTGGAAACTTGATACATTGATGATATGTAGATGGTACTGTGCTTATCTCATGAATCCACGAACGTCCTAGCAATATGTTATATGTGAGCTCTAGATCAAGGACTTGATAAAATACATCTTTCGTAACTGGCCCAACTCTGAGAGGTAAGGTGATTGTGCCTTTGGATGAACACTCTTCATCATCATATGCCTTGATGGTAATTTTGTTTGTAGAATTCATAGCCTTTTCAGAATATCCCAATTTTTTAATAGTGCTCAATGTATAAATGTTTAGACCTGCTCCTCCATCTATCATGACTCGTTTTATTTGGTGTTTGTGTAGGAAGTCTTCAATATGTAAAGGTGCATTATGTGGTTGGCTTACAGAGGCATCATCAGCTTCTGTGAATGTAAGAGAATGTGGAATGGAAATGTATCCCACCATAGCTTGAAAATGGTCCACGTTCAGATCAATGGGGACATTAGTGTCTCTCAAAGTTTTATCAAGGATGGCTTTATGTGCGGGGGATATGCGTAAAAGCTCTAGGATGGAGATAAGTGAGGTTGTCTTCCCTAACTGTTCTACTAGGTCGTACTCAAGTTTGGTTGAAGAGGAAGTGGTGTTTTTAACTGGAGCACCTTGCGAAGTGAATTTACCTTGACGAGTTGTAACATTGCATTCAGAGGTAGGTTCAGAAGAAGATCCACTGCCTTTTAGGACAATCTTGGGTCTTTGGGTAGATTTCTTAGGCGTTTTCTCCTTGATGATAATGGTAGAGACATAATTGTCCATTGAAATGTGATTGACAGTTGAATCATAGTTATAGGATGCTCTGGTATAATTGGTCTGCTCATCTGTGGCTTTGGCTTTTCCCTTGTCATGTTTAGGGAATGGTTCCTTAAATATCTCATGTTCTTGATTGGATGAATGCCCTTCAATCTCAATGTCACCTCTATCAATAAGGTCTTGTATGATGTTCTTCAATCAATGACAATTTCCTATTTTATGTCCCTTGCTTTTGTGATATTTGCGGTATTCGTCGTCATTCCACCAATTTGGTTTGACCTTTGGCTCATATGGAGGTAAATCTGGAATTGTTATTATTTTGTTTGCCAATAGCTTTTTGAAAACTGACTCAAGTGGTTCTCCCAATGGGGTGTACTTCCTTCGTGATTTGGAATTTGTTTGAGTATTCACTTGATTGTTTGTAGAGCTTGATCCAGAAAAAATGATTTTGGGTCGTACTGTATTGGCATCAACAACACCATCATTGACTGTGTTCTTGTTTTTATTCCAAAATCTTGGCTTGTCTTTTCCTTTAAACTCCCCTTTGCTTTCTTTAAATATTTTGACGGTGCCTTGCTCAATCAGGACCTTCTCTGTTGCTAAGCCTTTTTCAATGGCGTCCTTGCAGGTGAACAAACAAGATTTTCTCAGGTCATAACCAATGTCTTTGTTAACATTCTGGGTGAACATCTCTACCATTTGTTTTTGTAGAATTTCACAAGAGCATCTGCTAGCTAGATTCCTCCATCTTTGTAAAAATAATGAAAAAGACTATCCATCCTTTTGCTTGGTTGCACAAAGTAGTGACTGATATGTATGTCTCTATGTTGTATGAGAAATGTCAGATAAATGCCTCTGCTAAGTCACCCCATGACTTAATTCCAGGTGGGAGTTGAGAGAACCATTCCATAGCTTGATCACCTAAGCTCTGTGGGAATAATCTCATCAAATATGTCTCTTCTGCTGCTACCTCAATGCAAGCTATGAAAAACTATCTTATATGTGCCTTAGGATCCCCTTTTCCTCCGTACTTATCAAACTTAGGTGTCACAAAGTGTGTAGGAAATGGAGGCATTGGAATGCTTTTGTCAAATGGATAGGAACACATGTCTCTCATTGTGTAAGCTGGCTTTGGTGTATTTATGTCCTCCATTTTCTTTTGTAAGTCCTTAATTTGCTGTTCCAAATTGTTCTTAGGTGGAGATCGACTTCTTGGACCATACCCCATGCCTGAACCACTAGGTGGAGGAGGAGCATGTTGCATATATGGATGGCATTGATCATACACATGTTCATATGGAGGAGGTCTATAATGATGTTGCGCATAAGGACCACTTGGTATAGAGTCATGATGAGGAATGGAATATCTTTTTTGTCCATGTATACCATACTCTACAGGCATGTCATGAGTTTGTTCTAATGTGTTGCTCCCAAATTTGATGCAGGGTTTCCTTGTATCCAAATTTTGATCATGCCTTTGGATATCCAATTGCTTTGGTGGTTGGTCCTTAGCATTGGTATGTGATTGAGAATATTTTTCTGCATAAGACTTCCATAATGGTCTGCGAAGGTGAGTATCATATGTTTGACCATGTGTATGTGGGACCTCAGGTTTTTGAAACAAAGATGATGGTGATTTAGGCACCATATGTGGTCCCCTATTGCCTCCACTATTAGGCCTCCTTTGATCCATGTTGAAGCGAGGTTGTTGCAAAGGTCAATTTTCATTATTTGAGACATGTCAAAATCATGAGGGATCTTGGCTCCACTTTGTGCCATCACTTGTAAGAAATTTTGTCTATCTCTCCTCATTATTTCCTCAACCAATCGATTAAAATGGGGATCCATAATGGAGTCTTCCACTTCTACTGAATGTACAGAAAAGTTGTACATATTGTCATTGTGTGTATCATTGTTATTTGTATTATCCATGTTCTCAATATTTTGAATGTTTCTATAAATGTCCATGTCAGGTAATGTGGTATGATCAGAATTGAAAAAGATATCATTGTTGTATTCATAGGCACTCATGTTTGTGGACTCTTGAGCCTCTTTAGTTTTTCTTCTAGATTTTTGGGAACGGATTTCAACCATTAACTAGGTATTGACCAAGATGTGTGAGACTAGATGAAAGTGGAAAGAGTATGGAAGACCAAGAGTTGGATGGAATGTAAATGAATCTGAGGTGTACTTGCAATATCCAAAGTGTAAGACCAAGTATGTATGTAGTAGAGTAGGTGTGGCTTCCAAAGAGATGATAGTTTCTCTTGATGAGGTAAGTTGACCTTGACTCTAAGTAAGACCAAATGAGACCCAAAGGTGATAGACCTTGATGAAGGACCACTTAGCAAAATGTTGTTGTATGTAGTGTGTTGACAAAGTAAGATGAGGACAAGAAAGTGACCTTTTGACTCAAGTTTAGACAAAAGTGAATGTAATGCAAGGTGTAAAGCAATGATGAACTTTGTGAGACCCAAAGGTAGGTTGAATGCTAGATGAAAATCTAGAGTAATAACTTAGGAAGCTCAAGAATTTTGAAATTGATTGTTCTTGTTTGTTGGACTGTAAATTTTGCCAATACTGAACACAGACGTGCTTGTATATTTCACAGACACGGTTCTAAAATTTGAGTACAATTTTTCTCAATTTGTGAAGTTATTGTTGTGACCAAATCTGAATTTTTTGACTATTTTTTCATGATAAAATGACACAATGTTGATGAGGACTTAATGTTTGCAAGTGTTTAGACTCAAAATGACTCAAAAGAAAAGTGTGTTGTTTGATGTAAAATTGTTTTTCATACACTTGAAGACACAAAAGACACAATGTTTTTGATGTTTGGTCTTGAATGTTTGAATGTTCAAAATAAGACAAGCACAATTCTTATGGTTCGCTAGGACAATAGTTATTGATCCCACAATGGGTTTCTCCCAAGGCTACACTATTCAGAGCGGATACTTAGATGCTTGACCCCATTGGCTCCACCCTCGACACTCACTTCTTTGGGGTAGCCAAGCACCAGTCCCCACGAAAACTCCCAGTGGAAAACTTTGTATCTCTACTAAGAACCATATGTGTGTGGGTCACTCCAGAGGTCCGACCTCCTGACCCAACAACTAGAATGATTTTGACTTTATAAAACAAAAAGGTGCTAGTAAGGTCATCCGCTCATGTGGCCATACATGTGACACTTTCAACTCTGTAAATACAGAAGACTCCCAGCTGATAGGGGTTACGCCCTACAACTGATCAAATAAATTTGATCAAACGAGATTATGGGGAGACATAGTGTCGGCATTAACTAATCAGCACACGTTACCCATGGCTTTCACCATGGATACAGTTGTTTACAGTGGTTCAGAAGAGGATGGATTTTCCTCGCTACCACTTGGGTCTTTTCCTCACTACCACTTGGGTCGTTCTCTCCTTACTAGTAGTCCTAATGACCACATGAGGAGACATGCCCTCTAGAGATTAAACAAAAAAGAGCCTATTGCCCAAGACACAAAAGACATTGGTTCAATTTTAGTGCACTAATTGAAGTGTTTGATAATCTATGAAAACAAGGCACACAATAAAGATAAAAAAACCCTTGCCAAAATTCTGCAACAAAGATTTGTTAGTAGTTTTGCAATAATACCCCTCCTGCAAGCACACAAGTTAGGTAAATTTTAGATCCAAAAGACTTTGTGAAATAGGGGCCTTCAACAATGCATTTTTTTGACCAATTCAAAGATCTGATTCATCATAAAAAAGACCACATGTAAAATTTCAAGAAATTTCAAAAAATGTAAGAAAATTCAAAAAAATTGCTAATTTGCTCCAAAAATTAATTTTTTATGAAAAATCATAAAAAATTCATATAAAATGCAGAATTAATCCAAAAAATTGGAATTTTTATTGGACACTCCTGATGGTCTTACACACTTGCATAAAAAAATTACTTAAAAACTACAAGCAGTTTGTGAGATATGAGCAAAATAATGCAAAACCCTAATGTTTAAAGATCTGATTTTTGAGGAAATATTTTGCAAAAAATTTAAAATCACAAAGAATAGATCCTATGTATAATTATGATATATTTCCAAAAATGTAAGAAAATCTGAAAAATTCTCTAATTGGTTCTCAAAATTAATTTTTTATGAAAAATCATAAAAAAATCATAGAAATTTCAAATATGCTCCAAAAAATCTGAATTTTTAACTTAGCATCTATGATAATGTTCTTGACCTGAAAAACAAATTTTATGCCAACATTCAAAGTTGTTTGTGAGATCTAATCAAAATATTGAAAACCCCTATTTTTTAAAGATCCGATTTTTATTGAAATATTTTGCATCAAAATTAAAATCACAAAGAATAGATCCTGTGTATAATTTTGAGATATTTCCAAAAATGTAAGAAAATCCGAAAAATTCTCTCATTTTCTCTCAAAATTAATTTTTTTATGAAAAATCATAAAAAATTCATGGAAAATGAAAATGTACTCCAAAAAATCTAAATTTTGGATTGAGATCCCTTGATATTGTCTTCAACCTGCCAACAAAATTTGGTGCAAAAATTCTAAACCGTTTGTGAGATCGGATCAAATCTCTCCAAGATCTTGATTTTGTGTCCAAAACCCTAGCTGCACAAGGTTATTCTCCAAATTGTTTTACAAAACAACAATATAGAGTTAGAAAAACCTGCAAAAAACATAGATCTAACAAAAATACATGTCCCACAGGGCATGCCCAAATGTTTAAGGTGAAAGTGGAAACAACAATATTGAAAGACTAAATGAATTCAACCACAAAACCCTAGCCTAACAACAACAAAGATTCACCATAACATATGAAGATTACCTAAGACAATGCAAATTAAATGAAATCACAAAGATTATACCATCACAAGTCCAATAGGGCTTGGATCTCCATTCTTTCTATCTCCATTGATCTTGCTTGATATATTTGCTCTCAGATTTTATATATGCACAAGAGCTCAACAAAGAACAGAAATGTGGTTGCAAGTAGACTTGATCGCCTATGAAAATTTGAATGCTAGAGTAGTCGGTCTTGATTAGAATGATTAGAATGTGTATCTAATTAGAATGATTAGAATGATTAGGGTTGATAATGAAGGAAGCATCACCTTATATAGAAGACACTATAAGAAATGGAGGGATAAGATTGAGAGGTGTAAAATATAAATGGTCCGCTATGATTAGAGGCTAGGTAGAGGAAATAAAAAAATAATGAGAGGGTAGGTAGTGTAGGAATTAAGAGATGAATGACATGTGTCATGGGTAGAAAAGGCTAATGAATTAACTAAATAAATAAAGATTTATTTAATTAATAGAAGAAATGGGATCAATTAAATAAATAAAATATTTATTTAATTTAGGAAAGGATAATTTAATTAAATAAAAGTATTTATTTAAATGAGAAATAAGGCTAGAAGAGGGTAAATGAATTAATTAAATAAATAAAGATTTATTTAATTAATAGAAGAATTAGGCTTAAATAATTAAATAAATAAAGATATTTATTTAATTAGACATGACAATTTTAGGTGTCTACAATATCCTAATCATATTGCATTCAGCTTGCATCATCATTGCATCTCATGTCAATTTGCATTCACATACATGAGCATTACATATCATATCAAAAGAACATTTTGCATGATAAATGACATCATTAAAGGATACAAAAAGTCCCAAAACATGTTAAACACATTTACATCCACGCACATACATGCATTGCATTTAACAGAAAAATGAAAGAAATGCATTCATTCATATCACTTGCAAAAACATATAGTTAGGCACGATCATCAAAACATCTTGAGCATATCACCTACAAAATATATAGATCATAACATCACATCATCACACACATCACATAGGCAATCATCTACATCATCAAAGCAAAAACCATATAGATCATGCATATCATATAGCTCATAAAGACATCCATAACATATAGAAGCATATCTAGTATCATATCATCATGCACATGTGTGACCCATTCCGATCTAAAAGAAAATCAAAGATATAAGTCAGAAGAATCATCAATGAAACGATAAATGTCCAAAGTCCCTGGATATCATATCAATAACAAAGTCTATAAATCAAGCAACATCAACATATATCAATGAATCAATGTGTATCATATCAAAGAGATCAATAAAAATACAACAATATCCATCTCACGGGAATAATCAAAGAAACAATTCTTTATGTATAATAAAAAAAATGGTACATCATCATCATGAAATAGGATAAGAGTGATTTCGTCTTGACTCTGACTGCCTGGCCCGAGAGCCACCTGCACTTACACCTACACTGCCACTAGGAGGATCTCTCTTAGGACCCATCACACCCTCACTCCCTATGTGTCTCTGAGAGCCCCCACACTAAGAAATGATGACATAACTAGGGGCATGACAATCTGGTGGTACAACCTAACGGTACAAATTTTGGTAGTACTCATCTCACGTTGTTTGATCTATGAGATCCATGATAGTCTCCTCGGTAACACCCTGTGCGGTTGTCTTTTGTAATGATCACACTGTCTCCCCTACGTGACCTCGCTACTCTATCTTTGTGTCTCTCTCAGTAGTCACCTGTGCTACCTATGCCTACAGCTAATAAATCTATCTTTTTGCCCGTGTTAGTTGTGCCTATAGTCTCTCCACTAAGGACTGTAATCCTGCTATTCGTGCCTATTGCTAATGTGATGATATTGTGATCCAAACTGAGGGTGGTCGTGGTTCCTAAGGGACCTCTACTACTGGTACCTATGATGTGATCACATGTCCTGTGGCTGGTGGGAGCATATCCAACCTCCTCTAACATACCAAGGGTTACACATCCTCCTACTCCTCCTCCTCATCATCAAAGGCCATGTCACCCAATCCTACTCTCCCACCACCTAGCTCCTTTGACTGTGTCTCCTCATTAGATCCATCATCAAAAATCTCATCCCCATCTCCATCTCCTATGATTTCTATATCCTTATCCTGTACAAGGCCCCCACGACCTAGCATCTGCCTCCATCCACCACCTCTAGCACTCACCCCACTAGATCTTGCTCCACCTCCTCTCATGTCTCCACCACCATCCCCACCACCATCCCTACCTCGCCCCAACTGTCCTCAGGCCTGGACCACTCCCCAATCTCCCCCTCCACCTCACATCACCCTCTCCATACCTCTGCCCCATCAACCCCCTCGTTGTCACCCATCACCACCATCATAATCATCATCGTCAACCACCTCTAGTGGTGGTATAAGCTCTCTTGGCCCTATCAATCAAGGAAAATGATGGGACAAAATAAAGGGCATAATCTCAGTGCATGCCTGCATCTGTCACTATAGGCCTCATATCCCACACAACAATAGGAAGAGAGTGGAACTCTGCACAGGAAGTGTGTAATCCAAGGGTGGTCCCCACTCTGCTCTCTCCTTATACACTTTCACATACAAGGTTGTCCCCTGTGGCATCGGTTGTCACCGACCAAACTGTCGATATACCCATGAAAAAAGGAATATCTCCACCACATAGGGCATCCACCCAATCAAGTATCAACTATGTAACAAAACTGACACCTCCATCGCATCCTTAGGCCAAGGCTCGCAATCCAAATATGGGTGCCAAACCACTGCATCCATATCATCTAAAATGCACCTCTAATAATCTAGCTTCCCTATCATAGGCTGGGAAGCTACCTGTCTATACATATACATATAAGGATATCCAGCTGGTCAAGATCTCTGCACAATAGGGCACATAATGGCTATATGCTCCCAAGCCCAAATCTGAAGCAATGTGCATCCTGCTACTAAACTAGACCCCTGATCCCTATCATATACTATCTGATGTAGCTTGTGATAGAGGTGGGCCAAAATACATATACCCCATGCATAGTGGGTCCTCTCTTGTACCATCCATCGCAACACATGTCCCCATCCAACTGATAATCCATGTGATCTCCTGTTAGGAAGGAGGAAACCGCCAACTAATCTCGCTAGCACTGATGGAAGGGGGACATATCTATCTACCATCTCTTGCCAACACACTAAATACCCAAAAATATGAGGATCACCAAAAATCTCTCGAAGTGCATTTTCCCTCCAGTCTCCTCCACATAATATAAAACCAGCTCGCCTATGATCAGAATCTACAAAATCTGATAGATATCCTGAGGAGTAAAAATGATCTCTCATGTTGGCAAGTGAAATGTGTTGTGCTCACTATGTCACTACTTCGCTAAAGCTGTCAAAAGTGCTCTATTCTTATGATAGGAAGACATGCACAACAGGTGAATCAGACCACAATCCTCAATCACTTCTCGATCATCATCAGTCAATTGACTGTGTAGGGAGAGTGTCTTCGAGTATCGCTCCTGAAGATGTATGACACCTAAGTCTACGTATGTCAACACATGAGTACCATATCAATTTCGCCTATTCTAAGAAATCAAACATCAAATCTCACTCCACAAGGGGCACCTATCAAAGTCTTATATCACAATCAAAGTCTTATATCAAAATCAGGATTCATATCAAAATCAAGCAACATATCAAAATCATATCATAATCAGTCAATCAAGGATGCATATCAAGCATCCTACTGACAACAATTGACCCATATCGAATCATGACCTATATCGATAATTAACCCATATTGACATTTGACCTATATTGAATCAAGACCCATATCGACGACAGTTTGACCCATATCAAAACCAAGTCTCATATTGCAATCAGGACTCATATCGACAATCAACAACTGACCCATATCGATAATTGACCCATACCGACAATCAAGTTTGACCCATATCGACCTAGTGATCCATATCAACAATCAGTTTGACTCATATCAACCTTTGAAACATATCAACACTTGCCCCATATTGACAATCAAGACTCATACCAATGTGACCTATATCAAAATTTGATCCATATCGACCCAACTCATATGTAACAACGACTAATATCAACTCTAGACAGACATTTCGACATCACACATCTCAATGGACAAAATTGACGCCTACCAACGCATCGAAAAAGGTGCCAAACATCATAACAATCCTAAACATCAAATCTACACATGTCATAATTTTTTAAAAAAATTAAAAACTTAAAATTGTCACGTATGCGCTAAAATAACGTATGTGCACTAAGTCATACAAAATATGCATTATTTAATTGAACAGATGCACTATGAGAAAAATCATATGCACCACGTCATGCGGCGCATGTGCTTTGAAATATGATGTATGCGCTAAAAGATCAAAAAAATAAAAAAATAAAAAAAACTCTATCTGTACATGCGAAAAAATGGAAAATCTAGCCTAAAAACAAGGAAAACTAGCTAAAAAATTCTTAAGGTTAGAAAACTGAACTTACTAGTGGGTCATACTCGAGTGGTCACTGGAATCGCCGAACATGCTCGAAATGATGTTTGTGGTAGGGGGGCTCCATTTGTTCTCTCCTCTCCAAGTTTTGATCTCCAAATGACAAGTGCACAAATGAGGTGGAAATGGGCCCCTTGAGGGTTTATATAGACTATGCTAACGCAGGCGGTTGTGCTACCTCAGTGGACATGTGGGGCATGTACATGTTATGCCCACATTAGTTCTTCACCAATCTTTGATATCCTTTTTTAATAAAATTTATCGACAGATAAATATAAAAAATTTAAAAAATTTAAAAAATAAAAAAATTTAAAAAATAAAAAAAAATCATCCAAAAATTTCAAAAATATCGTGCATCATGATCATGCTCGAAAATCATAAATTTTATTAGTTTATCTCCCCAGGGGGCATATCGACATCAATTTCATATCAGTCTCATATCGACGTCAATATCAGTCACATATCGACTTTTCATATCCAAGGCTTCATATCGACAATTTTGACGACAACACCATAACGAGCATTTTGGCAACATATCAGGCGTTTTTCTTTGAATCAACATGTGGTCACACGTTGCTTCAAAGAGGGGCAAAATGTAGACACCTAAAACTTCCACAACTAATCATTTATTTGTCTATTAATTAGACTAAGATTTAATTAATATCCCTATTCTCCCAATCAGCCTATTAATCAAATTAAACACTTGATTAAAATCCATTTCTTCTAGCCTAACCTATTAATTAAACTAAGGTTTTATTAAATCCCCTTTAGCCATTTAATTGAATAAATCTTATTTATTTAATTAAAACCCATTTCCCCTTTAATTGAATTTACATTTGATTAAAAATCCCTTTGCATTTAAATAAATCATTATTTATTTGTGAATAGTCCTCCCCACTTGCAAAATCATACAAATGCAAGTTACTTTATCTAAAATACCTCTCTAACCCCACTTTGATTCTCCCACATTTTTCATTATCATACTAACATTCTTCTAGAACCTCTCTAACCCCTCATTAATTAGCCTAATTCTTCTAATCGTGTCACATCCCTAAATTCGGGGGAGTCACTTGTCCAGATTTAGAAGAAAGTCTTCCAAATGTGTTGAAGACTTCACCTTCTCCAACAAGTTAACTTGTTGAGTCTTCCAAACTTGTAAGGTTATCTAACTTTCAACAAGTTAACCTCCAAAGTCTACAAAGAGCATTTAATGCCTCTTACAAGACATCATCCTAGCCCACGATGGGTGTCCCTTCGTCCATCCCTCAACTTTGCACAAGAGTTTACCTCTTGGACAATAGCATGCTCCCTTGGATAATGCATTATCCAATGTTGTCATCCCTTGAGGTTAGCCCTAATGCTTACTTAGCATCTAATGCTTTCTTATCATCCTCTCAAGCCATCTCAAGGTGACATTTGTCAACTTGGGATTGGATTGAATCCTCCTCATGGATTGATAACTTTCAATCCTAAACCTTGTTGATATTACTCAATCTCAACCATCCATTTCTCTATTTTCTCTATAAATAGAGCCCATTTCTTCAATCTTAGGATCCATCCACTTTATGCATCCTTATTATAGTTTTTTTTGCAAGTTATCAAGGAGCTCTTATTGTTCCTCTCTCGAGCATTTAGGCCATCCTAATTGCATCATGTTTAGATTATAACATGTGCTAGATTAATCATTTAGCTTAATTACATATCATTTCCATAGTATTTTCATCTTCATCTTAGCTTAATTAGATCATTTAATCCTTCAATTTGGAAACACACCTCCATTTTGCATATCATCTTCATATCAATAGTTTTGATCATCTAATCAACTAGGATCTTAGTTGCATCCATTTAGATTATAGTTCATCATTCAAATCTCGTTCTTTAGGTTGTAATATTAAAGATCAAGTGTCTTTCCAAGTGAGGTCCACCTTGAATCTTGAAGATCCTTGGAGATAGAGGACAATGAGACAATTTTGAGAAGTTTAGATTAACTAACATGCTTTGTTGACTTTGATTTTTAATGCAATGTCCCATTGGTGTGTTTTTGTTGTTTGTGTCTCCTTTGTAGGTGCAAAGATCTGAGCATACAGGTATATTCTAAGTCGTATTCATGAAAAATTCATGTAGTTGGATAAGCCACATAAGACCATGAAGGGTGTGATTCAGGCCATCATAGGGTTATGTGCATCCGGTCAGCTACCATTCTTGAAGGTTATGATGAATGACAATGTAACAAATGCAACTAGGTCGCAACTCGATAGAAGAGCGATGACAATTGATGATATCTTGGAGAATGACATCCGCTTTGCATCAATGGTAATTGGATACAAAATTTACTACTCAATCCGAATGAACTCTGTCTCTGGTACTACCATTCATGTTGCATATGAGATGCTAAGAGAAGATTAGAAGTATGATTTTTGTGAGTTGCTGCAAAGTGATCTCATTAATAATCTTAAGAAAATCAAAGTAAATAAGAAGAATTCTTTCAAGTATGGATATCTACTCTTTTGTATGTTCTTCTTATTTAAGAGTGAGATTCCGGGAGTTGGTCCTATTTACTGGGGATTTGACAAACTAGTTGGAGTTTAGATCTGGGAGTATCTCTATAGCTGTGGTGATTCCAAAGCCCGAAATGCAAACTTATGGGGATATTTCAGAAATTTTCAAAAGGAGATGCATAACAGGGAAAGGATTCCTAAAGCTATTGTTGAGAAGTATGCTGACGCAATGTGTTTCGTGGTTGACACTGATGAGTGTGTAATGGAAGCTATAGAACCATGGACATCATGGATATTACTGATGGTTTATGAGGTTGATGGACAAGTTTTTGAACTTTATGCTCATCATCTATTGAGTCAACCAGTGGATCCTAATGAAGAAAGGTTTGAAACCTATAAGGAGAAGAGCCTAAGATTACCTATGCAGAAACCAACTATGCAGAAGAAAGCTAGGAAGGAACCGACAACAATTGCTAAGCCCAAAATTAGAACTAGAAGTATTGCTCCTATTTCTTGCCCCCCTAAGCCAGTACAAAGATCATCAAATAAGCCATCTGGTGATGTGTAGAAAACAAAATAAGTCAGTTTTGTAGTTATTGATGATGGGGACACAAAATCTGATGAGACAATCAAAGAGGTTAAGGAAAAAGCTCCTAAGGTTTCCAAGAAACAATCCGACCGATCTAGACCAAGCAAGAAGCCCAAATATGATCTTGATGAGGCATTGAAGACTAGAAAACTTCAAGGTAATTACACTATTGTTCCTCACATTACTTTAATTCAGATTGTTAATATAGTTGTTAAGGAAGGAAATTTGAAACCTCTATTTGAATGGTATGAAAACTATAATGACAATAAAAAGAGAACATTGGAAGAAGTTGTAGTTGAGTATACAAATGTGTACAGTAAAGCCTTGATAGAGTTATCATTAGCAATTCTGAAGAATCTATATGAAATTTTGGATGCTAGAAGACACATGACTAATAAAGAAGATGAGAGATTGAAGGAGTATGTATTAGTTAAATTATGCTAAGTAATTTCTAAGGCAAAAATTGATAGAATTATCAAGATAGAAAAGAATAAATTCAAAAGCAAGCATCAAGTTAATAAGATTATGTCTGGGAAGATTGATGAGGTAGTTCAGGAAACTGAGACAATTTTGAAGAAAATATTGATTGAGAACTGGTATGAAGTGAATCCAGTGAATGATGACACCAATCCAAAAGTGCAAATACATGATGATACTTCCATTCAGAAGTAAAGATTGAAGTTTCGGATGTGCAGTCAGTTGAACCAGAAGAGAATGAGGACACAAGAGAATAAGCAAGAGATATGTTTGAGATTCCCCTGATAAATGATTTGAAAGCACTTCTGGAGAATGTTGAATCAGATAGGGTGCAAGCTAGAGGTGTAGTTGAAGTTAAGATCGAAGAAAGAGACACTACTAAGGCACCAAAGGGAAAAGAAATAGATAATTCTGGATTCATTCAAGGACCAATCAATCTTGCCTCCATGTCTCCCATTCAAAAGCTTCAGCTTGCATCTTTTGTGCAGGCAAAGGCCAGTGAGGATCTATTGAAGTCTCACACCAAGGATAGTTTGCTATTGGGTATGGCAACAGATATTTTGGAGAAGCTTATACCATCATTTCAGAAATATCCATCTATCTCCCTATCCGATAATTTGAAGAGTTTGATTAATTATGTTGATTCCCATTTTGAATCTTTTGAGAAGGATGTAGAGGAGAAAGTTAGAAGTGAGTTTAATGCCAAAAGGCTTCGCACCTTGAAGAAGATGATTTTGAAGGATAGAGCCACATTAGAAGACTGTATAAAGAGAATGAAGGATATAATAATTCAAGGTGGTAATCTGTATAAATCATGTTTATCTCTGAACAAATTTACTGATGATATTGAGAAGAAGTCTTCGGAACTCAAGGATCAGTTGGAAAGCATAACTCAGCTAGTTGACCCTTTGAAAAATTCATTGAGCAATCATGAAAACCAAGTTATTTTACTACTTGAAAAGATTTGAAGTTCGAGATATGATAAGGAAAGGATGATTAGCAGACTCAGAGAGTTTGAGAGTCTCATAACTCCAAAGTTGGATATAATGTTTACTGTTATTCAAGATGCTTAGAATGCTCTCAAGGAAGATCAACCAAAAAACTTGAAGACTGTAGAAGAGAAATCTTATTCTTTTATTGGGTTTATAACCATTTTTGAGAATCTGCAGAAAGGTTGGGTAACTCATCTAGACACAGTAAAGAACATCTATGCAAATATTGTTCATTTTTTTGTGAGATAAGTCAGTATGTACATAGCATTTTTGGTTTCCAAAACTCTACCTTTTCCATTGATGTCAAAGGGGGAGAGTAAATGAGTGAAAAATGTTAATGTAAGGGGGAGATCTTTGATTCTTTAGATTCTTTGAAATCTGGTGATCAGATTTTAGTTGCAATGTACATATTTTGGTTTTGGTTCGACACTTAGTCATTTTTCACTAAGTATTGCCATCAATGCCAAGGGGGAGATTGTTGGAAAGAGACATTGCATGCATGTTGAGATGTTGTCATTGATGGAAACTAGTACCAGTTTTTGTATCCGCACCTCATTTTTTCATAATTTTGGAAGATTGAGTTGAGATTGATTAAGTCCGTTGAGGTCTGGTAAGTAGTGGAATAGATCTGGTAGTGTATATTTTTTCTTAGTGGACTATCTTGGTTGTGTATTTTTCTATGCGGATTTCAGAGAATGTTTGAGGTCATGTAATTTGTCTTTTTCTACATTTATGGCCTCCAATGTAAAGTTTGGTGTTAGTTAGAAGATACTTGTTGTTTTTGAAATATGATGTAAGTTTTTTTTGAGGAGGATATGGTATGAAGGGAACGATAAGTTCATGGAGTAAAATGGATTCTATGAAAGTGGATGAACCAAGTTGATATGTAAGGGGTCCATGAATAACTTGGATAGGGTTGATTAGATCTTAAGGAGGATTAGGATCAGGAGGGATGATAGGATCTTGAGGAGGATATGGAGGATTATGACAAGTAGATGAAGGGATACTTTGATCTTGACATGGAAGAGGATCATTCGTGGGCGTGAAAGGGGTGATTTTATTTTGATTTTCAATATGATTATTAGACAGGATGGAAAGGATACCACGATCTTTCTTAGGAAGGGGATTATGAGTGGTACTTGGAAGGATACTTTGTTCTTGAGATGGAAGGGGATAGCATGGATAGCTAAAAGGGGATCATCGTGACTCTTGTTTAGCAAATATTTGAATAATATTATTTAATTTTGCAACTTTATCTCAAATTAGCAAGAAATAACATTTTTAAAGACCTCTTATTAAATAGTAGGCTTCTCTATTGACCCAATTACACTTTAGTTTATATAGGACATTCTATATATTTTGTATGTTTGCTATCATATGTAAACATATTTTTTCACTCGAAGCATGTCACTTATCAAACAAATCGTTCACACCAAATCACAAGGCACAAAAGTCATTTTATATGCACTACTATATAAAATATCATTTAAAAAAAAATCAACAAACTCTTGCACATCATAATAAAAAAGTTGAATGGGTTAATGTATGTACCACCATTAAATGAGTCTATCGATAATGTAAACATATTTATTAGGCTATAAATGCTCATCCTTACTAAAAATAATTTGATCATAAACTACACCACATTATTGAAGGTTGCTCATAGCCTCACCAAGATTTACTAAGAAAAAATAAAATCTCTTATCAACTTGGATAGACCTCGATCATAAATTTAACAACTAGATATAACTCCCTAAAACTTGAATTTTTCAAAAAGATTAGAATCAGTGACAAATACTAAAGAAAAAATGCTACTTATACACCAGGATTCCATTAACGAATCGTATAGGCAGATGAAAGCAACTTGAATTGCTCATTTATCCCTCCACCACTTTCTCCATTTATTTTTCACCATGACCTTGGTGGCTATCTAAAAATATCATATTTACAACAAACATAACAAAAAAGAGGATTTTCAATACCTTCACAAACAAATCCTCATTCTATCTTTTGTAGATAACTTGGAACTCTAACCTAGCTAGATTTGTATACAAATTGAGTTGATAGTTTGAGCTTTTAAGGAGTAAGAAAAATGAGAATTTAAATCTAGGTAGAAGGAGAAAACTAAACCAATTTTTTTTAATCTTTCAAAGACAAGTGGAGCTCATGTAGGTTTACAATAGTTCAGTCATTGAGTCTAATGAAGGAAGGTGGAAGAGGAAATTTGAGGGTGGGGATGGTAGTTGTAGTGTTTCAAAATCCTACTTGTGATAGGGATGATTTGGTGAAGTAAAACAAGGAATGATATGATGCATAAAGGCATATGAGAGAGATGAGGATGTTACCGAAATCAAATAAAGGGTCCTCTTAAGCCATGTGACATGCCCAAAAATTTAACCTCTACCTCTTCAATCATCTTCGCCAAGTCACAAATGCTCCAATACACTTTTTCATGTCTTACCCTAGGCTTCATATCTTCACCTTGCTTAACAACTTTGTTCCAAGTTGGGATCTTACAAATTCATAGATGAGGTAAGTTTTAAATTTCTTTGTTCTATTAGGGATGTAGACGTATGCTATGTGGAAGATCTTCCAAGTCATGGGGACCTCTATCTAGTTGGTTTTTCAACTCCTTTTAAAAGATAGGAATCTTGCAGAACAACAACATTTTATGCACATGGGAATCCTTTTGGAGAGGATAGTTGTTGGTCCAATAATATAGAAAATCCTAGAATATGGTGGGAAGTGTGACATTTCATGACTTGTCCCTAGAGAAAAGTTGGCTAGGTGGAGGGTAGAATAGCTCAATAAAGGATCCACGCCTATTTAATTGAGGGAATCATAAATTTATTGCTAAATATCTTGAAAGTGAATTTTAAAGAATCTTATTTATCTCCTTTCCAAAAAAAAACAAAAAAAACAAATGCCTATTTAATTTAATAATAAAAAAGTATCAATATAGACTCTTCTTTTTTAAAGATGAAATACTAAAAATTAGGATAATTCCTATTGCTAAATAATAAAATATAACAAGTATATAAAAAGATGAGAAAAAAAATAGCATGCAAGGAAGAGATGTGGAGAGGGTAAAGGAAGTGGGTGCCTTGCAAGGAATTAGATTGTTAGCTATAAATTAAGTAAGAGCATGCACATGGATTTTATAATCTTTTGAAATTTACTATGGTCATTGATATTCACTTCTCACCAAAATTATCAAGTAAGATAAGAAATGGTGAGCATAAACACATTTGAATCCAAAATAACTTTGTATTGTTAAAAAATTATTGTGTTCTATTTGAATTGCTAGGAATATTTGCCTTAGTTTACTTATATTACATAATGAACACTAATTGATGATTTTTATTTATTTTTGGTTGGAACAATGTTGATAATATTTCTAAAAGTTTTGATTAAGTTAAATGATTTTTTTAGTTTGTGTACTTGTAACATGTTATCACTAATATTTACCTGCCAAATCATAGAGCATCATGTCACCATTATATGTTGTTTTTAAGATTTAGTGTTTTCTCTACTACTACTCTTACAAGTGAATTTTTTTAATGAATTGTACAAACATACATACAAAAAAAAATTATTATAAAAAATTCATCACACATCTAAAAATATTAATATTAGTTACTATTATATAAAAATCTTAATATAATAATCAAATTACACCCAAATTAATCAAAAATATTAAAAAAAATTAATACCTAAAAGCTACTAATTTGTTTAAATATGTACTAAAATACCTAGCATTGAGAGAATGTTCAAAACTAACTGGGATGGCTTAAACATCACACACTAAGCCTTTGATCTTGCTTACGTGGAAATTGTGGGCCCATTACCTGTGTCAAGTTCTACTTCTGTTCGTTTCCGTGAACTTTCAAATTTAAACATTTATCCCGCCCGAATTTTGGTGGGTGTTCATAAATGTTTTATCACAACTTGTAGTCATTTGATATTTCCCAACGTGATCCCAACTTGTGTCAAATGAGTGCATCTTATTGTCATCACATGGAATCGAGAAGCGCAACAGGCCGACTCAACGGTGACTGGGGCTATGTTCTTTATCTTGTATGATTGTAGGATATACATAAAATTTCTCTTTTGAAAAGCATTTAAAACGCTTTCAAGCAAATGCTATTGGCAATGAAAAAACCTTGTTAATATCCTCATAGGCAGTGTGAAAATGGGAGTTGTGGAACAGGGTATAGACATCCGTCACCCAATAAGATATAGGCAAAAATGTCGTTGCAAACATATATGCAAAATATGTGAGCATAGACAAGAAACATGAACTGTTTGATAGATTTAAATTTTTTCTGTGTTCCTCCTTTCTTTTGCATATAAAGAAAGCTCTTTATGGTAAATTTATTTTAAATTTTGATGTCTAGCATTTTTATTTATTTTTCATTTCTGGGATCTGGAAGAATTAGAGGATAATCATAAATAATTTGCTCAATAATGTAATTATGGAATATCTTTTGCAATATTTTTTTTTTACTTGTAAAACTTTCATATTTATAAAGAACCCTTAACATAGTTTTATTTCAGTTTTTTTCAAATGAAGAAAAAGGTTGCTTGATGTGCCTAGTTTAATAAAGAGATTTTTATAATTTATTATAAATTATATTATTTAAAATATATGTGCTTAATATTTTAAAATATATACATTTTTTTTTTTTTTTTAGCAAAAGGCCAAGGCCTATAATATAAAAGAGATTACAATATATATGGAATAGAGTAGAGAGAAAAAAAGGACACCCTCCATCTAGGATGCTAGAAACATCTAACCCATAAGCTACTAAATCTTCCACTATATGAAGGAAAGATAATACATTACAATTCGAATACATGGGGATAAAATTGCAAAATAAATCTGATCCAAGAAGAAAGACAAAGATCCTTAGCATCCCCATGCCTCCTTCCATTACCAGTTGTGAAGACAAAGATATTCCATCCTCCATCAAAAACTACCAATCTCTGGTAAAATGCTCAAAAACATAGAGGGATCGAAGCCAGCCAAATCGCCAACCGCCAGCTGAGACGACCAAGGGAAAATCTACCTAGATATCAATCATGACCACAACCCACTCGAACCGACCAAAACAAGTGTTGACACTATCCATAAGAAAAATTTCAGTCTACTATCTCCATCAAACACCCGAACTCACCGCCAACGTCTGCAACAAGTGCATCTTCTGAGAAATCCCTGGCCCCAAAACTCTATGATCACTGACAAATGTGCAATTCTAGATTCATGTGAAGAAGTTGCTTCACATGGTCAAGGGAAGGAGCTTGAAAGCCCAAAAAAATCAATTGATGCAAACTCCCTCAAGATCCATACTGCAGTGAATTTTGCTACCACTATTGACGTTAGTGGTTCTTCAATTAACCATGCAAACTGATGAACCCAAGATAGGAAGGGGTGTGGAGAAGGGTAATTTAAACCATGGATGAAGGAGATGCACACTTCCTTGGGGGTAGAATCAAAATGAAAATAATCCCTATTCAAGAAGCCACCCCACCATATATCTCCACTTAACAAATTATATTTGTCCAATTGGAGATTCAATTCCTCTCATGTATAGGCAAAAGAATAAGCGAAAGCTCCCATTACCAGCTTAGTGAGCTCCCTCGATTGAGTTAAGTCCATTATATTAGATGTAAATCTAGAAGCAACAGTGTTAGGTGGCGCTAGTGGGTTTGCTGCTATCCACTCTTCCCAAATAATAGTCCTTACTTCCCATTCTATTGAACCGCTTGAGATTTAAAAAGTATCAGCCATGATGTTTGGATGAACAAATGCAAACCGCATTGGTTCGTTGGGACTCCCCTGCAAATGAATTCATTGAGCCATGAATGAAAGAAGCGGACAGAGACCAAAAGCACTCACTACTCCCACTCGAAACTAACCTCAAACCACCGTGGACTATTGCAAACCACCCTTGATAGAAAACTTCCACAAATGGAAAGAAGTTGTTTTTAATTAATAAAAAAACCATCCACCTTGCAGGACCCAATGAGCCTAAATGTAGAAGTGCCCAACTTCTCTTTGACCTCATATTTCAAGGACTTTCCCATGTGCGAAACCTCAAATATCCATATTATCATGTGATCGGTCTGATATTTGAATCTTGGAATGACCTTCACTTGGTGATACTATATCATACGATTAACTCTGCCCTCGATTCATAGATAATCAATCGTAAAATTCATTATTGATTGATAACCCTTAAAGCTGCCAATTTAGTATAAATATGGGAGAAAATCCACAAATAATTAGAGGCTTATCTATAGCTCGTGTAAGCTTACTATGACTCATTTAAGGCTCACTACTCCATCTTTTCAACGTACCATTCATATGATAAACTGTTGCCACTTAATCCCCTTGTTGTGTGCTCTAAAATGCAATGAAATGACTTTCCCATAAAATATGGATGAAGATCTCCGAATTTTATACACTATCAATGCGAAGGACTCCTTGGATTGATTGCCCACATGGTACCTTTTAGTTGTCATATCCAGATGGATTTACAAAGATTTCTAATCTGACGACAACTGCACTTCGGCCTACCAAAATTTTATTCTGTCGAAAGCAAGGAGATTGAGGAAGCTCATTCCAACACTCTTATACGTGCACCTGGGTAGAGCCCCTAGTGAGATCAATAATAATTACGAGTAAAGTCCTTCCCATTTTTGAAGGATATTTGTAATTGACCCTTAGGAATTAAATCGCACTATGCCCATTCTACAATCAACACAAAATAAGGTTAAAGAGAGGATTAAAAAATTTGAAACAAATCCCTATCTGCTTGCTCCCTTAGTGTTTTGATTTCAAGGAATTCCCTCTGAGATAGAACCACCTTTTTTGATTCTTGGTCACACCCCAAGTTTGCCAAAATATTTGCCAACCTATTAGCTTCTTTGTAAGAGTGCAAATATGATATTCTAAGAATCGCCTTCTATTATTAGATTGTTGGCCTTATATTTGATTGCTAATTTGATTCCGAGAAGGAGTACCTTTGCTTCTGCAATATTATTAGAACCATTCGTGATCCTCCCATAGCCTACTACAAGGATTTTGCCTTTTTTTTTTTTTTCTGATAACACAACCAATTCCTAAAATTCTTGGGTTCCCTTGAGCTGCACCATCGAAGTTCAGTTTTGAAAACCTATCATTAGGCGATTTCCATCTAATTTTTTTTCTGTCAATTATGAATTCTTGATTGCACATTAGACTCCCCTTGAATGGAAACTTAATGAATTTCCATTTTTGCAATATGTTATCATCCCAAGAGTAGAAGAGTGAGTTTAACTTCTTCTTTCTGGTTGTGCATGCATTAACTGCCTTTGAAATTGATGACTCTATTTTGAGATTCATATCTGATATCTTATTTTTCTCCTTTCTAAAAATATGTTTGTTCCTTTCTCACCAAATATTCTAGATCAAAACTACTGGGGCTATTTCCCAAATGACTGCAAATAAGGACTCTTTATAAAGTCTAGGCCAGGCTTCAAAAACTTCTGAGACTGATTGCTACAAGAGGGAATGCCAATCTAATTTGAGGAGAATCCACTCCCAACATTCTTGAGCTACTTCACATTGTAAGAGAAGATGATTTGTAGTCCCAATGTTTGTATTGCATAATATGCATTTGAAAGGTGGGGCTATTCTCAGTAAAGCCAATATGTCACTAGTCAAGATACATTCTTTTAAAGCAAGCCATGCAAAAGCTCCAGCCTTTTGCAAGCCACAATCATTCCAACAGAAGGAAAACTTTCTCGGTGAGGGAGTGGAGTCATGATTAGATAAGACTTTCAGACCTTCCTTGACTGAATAAGCCCTAGATTTTGATGGAGTGCATACCATTCTATCATAATTTTCTTTGTAAAAGATCTATATAAACTCTAGTTCTGAAGCAAGTTTCCATAATTGGATTTGGGGAACTGGTAATTGTGTAAAGGATTTCCATTTTTCTTTTAGCTTGCCTTTAATAGAGGTGACATTAAAGTAATCTCTTACTGAACAACCCCAAGCATTTTGCAAAAAAAATTTAATGTCTTCTAATCTCTGGATGTTGATCAAGGTCGGGTAATTGTTCCATGGATCCTCCCAAAATATTGCTAGTCATCAATTATGTACCCAAGCTAGATTTGGTAACATGTACTCTCTACAACTCACAATGAAATTCCACATTTTTTATCCTTTGGGAGGATTAGATAGAGTAAAGATCCTTTCAGGTTCATTGGAATCAAGGTATTTGCTTCTAATAATAGAAGCCCAGATGGATGAGGAATTTTCATAAAGTTTCCATACTATCTTTGCACCAAGAGCAATATTTTTGTCTTCAAAATTTGGAATGTCCTCTCCCCTGTGCCTTTTAGGAGCACACACCTTTTCCCAAGCTAGAAGGTGGATTTTATTTTTGGGGTCTCTATTTCCTTTCCACAAGAATCTGTTAAGATGAGACTCAAGATCATCTCTCATTTTTGAAGGCATAGGTAAAATTGACATGATATAATTGGGGATAGAAGACAACATTGATTTGATCAGTAATATCCTACCAGGAAGTGATAACCAATTATTCTTCCAAGAATCCATCTTATTTTTAATAGTTGAAATGATTGATTCCCAATACTGATTTATGTTCACACCAGAGAACAAAGGGATACCCAAATATTTATAGGGAAGTTTGGCATATTTGAATCCTATGGTACTGATCAATTTTTTTGTCAAAATGGGAGAGCAATGAAATAAGAAAACTTTGGATTTTGCCTCACTCACTTTCTGACCAGACACTTCACAATAAGACTGGAGGACTTTCTTGATGTTCTTGGCTACCTTAATTGAAGCTTCTCCAAACAAAATAGTATCATCAACAAATAGGCAGTGAGTGAGGACTACTTGAGATTGAGGAATATGAATCCCCCTCCATATTGAAGACTCTTGACTTGCTGATATCATTATGCTTAGGGATTCAACCATAATGATGAAGAGAGACGGAGACAAAGGATCTCCTTGTCTCACACCTTGAGAGGATGAGAAAAAACCCATTGGAGATCCATTCAACAAAATTGAGAACTTTGCACCCAAGATGCAAGAAAGAATCCATTTACTCCAAGCTATTGAGAACCCAAATCTAATAATGATGTAAGAAGTTCCAATTTACTCGATCATATGCCTTTAGCATATCTAGTTTGATTAATCATCATTGCTTCTATTTTATGCTCCATGATTGTGTGAATTGTTTCATGAACCACCAATGCCCCTTTTGTACTTTCCCTACCCTTGACAAAACCCCCTTGCTGCTTCAAGATGATCTTGGGAATGAATTGTGCCAACCTCAAAGAAATGGCTTTTGAGATGATTTTATAAATCGTGTTACATAGCGATATCGATCTAAAATCTGCAAAGGTTGAAGGATTGGGCATCTTAGGGATGAGAACTATGAGAGTAGTATTGAACTGTGCTAACATTTTGCCATGTTTTCTTGATTCCTTAACTCTCCAAATGTATGATCCCAAAGAACTCTAGAATTTTTGGAAGAAGATGGCACAAAAACAATCAGACTTTGGAGACTTGTCTGGATGCATAGAGAAAATTGTATGTCTGATTTCTTCTAAATAAAACAATTTCAAGAGGAGCAAGTTGTCTTGATCATTGATTAAATGAGGGATATGTTGGAGGATAACCTTTGATTTTTGCCTGATATCTTCCCCATCTAGAACCCCATTTGTGAATAGTGTGGAAAAGAAGAAAACAGCTTCTTGATGAATCTTTTCTACATCCACTATGATATCACCATCCTCATTCTTTATTTGGTGTATTTGATCGCTAGCTCTCCTCATTTTTACCGAAGCATGGAAATATTTTGTGTTTATGTCTCCTTCTTGTAACCACATTTCTTTGGACTTTTGTTTCCAATATAGCTCCTCTCTTGCCAAGATTTCTTGAAGCTAGTCATTTAGCTCATTTTGCATCTTGTAGGTGTTCTCATCTATTCCATCTTGAATAATGAGTACATTTAAATCTTTGATCTTGTTTTCTATTTGACTTTTGGCTTGGAAGATGTTTTGGAAAGAGGATATGTTCCACTCTTTAATTTTAATTTTTATCCATTGAAGCTTTTTACAATACTGAAATATCCTACTTCCTTGAACAAAAGGCGCTTCTTTCCACCATTTCTGTAGGAGCCATAGAAAGGAAAAATCTTTAAACCACATCTTCTGAAATCTAAAAGTTGGCCTGCCTTTCCTCAAAATGGGAATTAATGGAACTTCAATCTGAAGAGCAAAGTGATCCGACCTAGAAAGTGGCAAAATAATGGAATTTGGAATTCCAAATGCTAACATCCAGTTGGGGTTAACAAAAAATCTATCAAGACGCTCTGCTATATGTGTAAATCCCTGCCTTCTATTTGTCCAAGTAAAAGAGCCATTGATGCGGATGCAATCCTTTAATGCAAAGTTAGAGACAAAATTATTGAAATCTTGCATACTTTTTGGAGGAGGGATGATACCCCCAGACTTAAGTTGAGAAGGCAACATTGCATTAAAGTCCCCACCTATAAAAAAGGGGTCTAGGGGAAAGCTAAACAGAATTTGGGCAATGCTGTCCCAAACTCTTCTTTTTGCAAGTATCTTCTTTTTGGAGGCCTTCCCACCTTTCCTTTTGGTTTCGGTACTTATTTTGGGATTTTTGATTTTGTTTGGTATATAGAGGACACTATGGCTGGAGTGTCTTGTTTCTCTCGATGGAGGTCAGTGATGTGTTCTAATGAAGTTTGATCTTTATTCTGCTCCATAGTTCTATTATCTTGCATTACTAGAGAGGAGCTTTTAAATTCTAGCTTAAGCTTGTCCTTTTTTGTGATTTGGTCATAAATTTGGAAAAGGTCCTCAATATCTAGAGTATATACTACTTTGGCCAATTGTTCATCTAAGAACAATGAACAAGCTCTGAAAATCCGATCTTCAATTATTTTAATTTGGGATCCCCACATAAATAGTGCTTTAAGGTGCAATAGAAAATCTCTTTTACTATCCAGTGGAGAAAGCTTGATATCATTAGGGGTCATGGGAAGGCATCTTGGAGAATCTGACACAATTTTTATTGACTAGATTTTCTGCCTACCAATCCAATTCATAACCTTGAAGGGCCCTCCTTCAACTGAGTACTAAATGACTACCTGGTCTTGTATTTGATCATCCTCCTGAGACCTTTTCCCCAATAATGTGTTATTAGAATAACAGGCTTGAACTTTTTCTCTATTCAACATAATTTGCTTGTCTGTTGATAAGGAAAATAATCCATCATTTTCCCTTTTGTGCCAGTTACTGTTATGAGCCCTTGCCATCAATCTCTTTAACACTGAGACTATGCTCAGTTCAGAGGGTAAGGCCATTGTCTAAAATCTAAAGTTAAACTTTTTGTTCCCTATACTTCTATGGTATCTATCCCACTGATGTCTCATTTTAGTACAATTGAAAACAACTTGTTGAGTTGAAAAGAGTGTCTCCTTATGATCTTTTAGTCTATATGTTACCATTGAATTCTCTCCTGCCCGTAATAACATTTCCTGAATACACTCCCCCTCATTGTCCAGAGCTCTGTTTGGGATCCCAAGCCCATCCTCTGAGTGAAAATTCTGTGATTGGTGCATATGGATTGGAGTTTATATTGTTGAGGGGGTACAATATATGGATGAGCTTTGCATTGGCAGGCCTCAGAGGATTGGTCCTCACATACCACATTGTTTTGACAATCCTCCCCCTTACATTCAGATGTCAAATGCCCTAAGCACTCCGAGTGAACATTAACTGTATCTGGATCATCAAAGTGGACTTGATGCGAACATCTTCCAAAGGAGGAAGAGATAAGAATTGATTTGGCCAATGGTTCTGACAACTCAAAGAGAAGACAAACCCTTATAGGGAGTTCAGGTTTCTCAAATGGGATAAGATCATGTCTAATAAAGATTCCCAATATGTTAGCCAAGATGTCTATTAGGTCTAAGTCCCTGTATTCAAGAGGAAGGTCTATGAGAGAAATCCAGAAAGGGGCATAATTGATGTCGATATTTTTTGGATCAAAATTCAGATACCATAACATAGTGAATAAACCATACCCCTTGAAAAACCAACCTTTATTTTTATGAGCTAAGTCTGTAAGATTTTGAGTGAAATGTAGCAATAAAAAAACCTAAAACCTGGTTACAATAAAATATTTGATCTATACTCGGCCAATGTTTCAAGGCCCATAAATTTAAATGCTCAGAGTTGGGGGAAAATGACCAGAACTTACCAATCAGTGCATAATTCCTGAATGTCCGAATCTGGAGCTCTAACATGGAATCTGGGAGAGATATCTTAATGCACACTTCCTTCTCTTTCTCTTCCGTATGAAAAAAACTTGGTTTTATCTACTTCCAGTTCCCTTAAAGGCTTTTTAAGCTGCCATTGTCTCTTTAAAGGGTGATGAAGATAGTTACCCTGATTACCCCTGAGATGTTGTCGATGCCTGATGTGAGAAAAGTTGCTCTCTGACTGCTTATGATCAAAGATTTTAGGTATATAGTGAGGTCCCAAGGGGATGTCATTGGGGGACGAGATAACTGGCCTTGAGGAAGAGGATCCATAAGCTGAAATGCCCTTTAAGTCCTTACGCTTTCCAATCGGGATATTGTTCAAAAAAGTTAAGCAATTCTCCTAGGGGAGTTTATGATCTAAATAAAACTTCTCGAGATAATCTGAATGATACTCCTATTGTTTGATCTAGGGGCGATAACTACCAGACCTGTCGTCTAGGCAAATGTCAAAGATAGGTTGTTTGCCCTTGGTCTGACGAGGGAGGGAGGATGAAAAGAAACCCTGATTCTCATGGCGAGCCTTTGATTGAGCGTAGTTTTTAATATTTTGGCTTCTGACCCAAACATTCCTATCTTGATTGGAATACCCTCTCTTCTACCCCGATCTATTAAATGACTGAAGATAAAAGTTTTTGATAAAACCTGCTCTTGACTGTCAATTTGCCTCTGCCCTTCGTTGATTATATTTTGAAAAGGAAATTCCCGCTCGACCGTCTCCTCCTCCTCCACCGGCTCCCATCTTTTAAATAACTAATTCTATATACATTTATTATTAATAATAATTATTAAGTATTATTAAATTAATAAAATAATAATTTATTAAAAAATATTTTAATTTTAATTTAAGAGAGAAATCTTTTTTGTACATTTATGTATGTATGTATTTGTATATATTTATGTCTATGTACATTTACAAATATGTAATAGGCATATAACTGCTTAACAATTTATTAATTAATATATTATACAAATATTGAAAAAAATACATTTAATTTAAATTTACTAAATAAACCTTTCAAATTAGGTTTATTGCAAGCATCACCCAAAATAAAGATTAATCCTCACACACTTGTACTTCCCCAATTTTCATTGTTGGCCATAAAGAGTTTTGAGAATATAATTTGTTTATTTACTTAATCTATTGTTTTTATAGCTACTAACATACCATTTTTTATTAATATAAATATTTATTTAAAACTTGGTGGTCCCTTACTAAAGATACCTAGAAATTTCATTTTTTTTTAATTCTATCAAAGGTTGGATGTAGTCTTTTATAGATTTTTTTGATATACAAATAATATATTTTGTGTACAATCTATATTAGTTTGATTTCAATCATATAATGAATTCTTTTATTGTTTGCATATTTAGGTTCAACTTTTAAATCTTCTTTTTTAGTTTTGGATTTATTCATGGTTTCAAGAAATTGTTAATTTATTGTGATGCTTCTTAATTACAAACATAAATACATCTAGTTAACACATAAAAAGTTTGCTTGCATCCTTGTTGATTTTGATATTTTGTATGAGTTTTACATTGACATTTCTTTGAAAGTAGTAGACCATACCTAAATATGCTATTTATTCTAATGGTATGCTATTGCATTACTAGAAGTATTAGATTTTAGTTCAAATTACTATAAAATGCACAAGTATAGATGAAAATTAGATAATCAAAATTTATGGGGAAAAGATGTTGTTCCCCAAAATTTTATTATTAATAGTCTATTATTTCCTTCTTTAAGTTACTTGATATCATTGAACTATAAGAAAAAAATTTATAACCTCCTACTATGTAGAAAGATTCATCCCTTATTAAATGTGAATCAAATTCACCTTCTATAGGGGTTATTTTGGGTCACATCTCTTTGAAATATGAAAGATCCTAACTACCCTTTATAGCTCCTAATGATGAGTGAAATAAAGCACAATAGATTATTATGAAAAGAAAAGAAAAAAAATAGACAATCAAATATGGTTTTGATCTAGACAATATGCTTTATAATTCCCATGTTACAATGGCTCTAATGTTTTATGGCCTATGTGTGAGGTATAAATGATTGCCTTGCATGTCATAATTTTATTGGTTTAATGTCTATCTTATATAGCATCTAGATGCTCTACATTCCATTTCTTGCTTTCATTATTTAAATAAAGATGTGACTCCCTCTAACCTTATTCATTAATTAAAATTGTATTTTTAGCAACATTACTAAAGATTAATCATATAATCATATTTATCATAGCAAAGACTAGGAAAATAAATTTTAGTGCACCCTTGAAAAAGTGGTAAAAAATTAGCAAAGAAATAATTAATATTAGTAACATTTCATTTGTAATACATCTATGAGCTAATACTATTTGATGATATTATTTAAGAAATCATATTATGATAATTCTCTTATGGAATGGTGATATTGAGGGGGTTACTAGAATGAATTATCTAATATTTGATTTTAGAGGCATTTTTTAATAATAAAGCAAGAAATAAAGGTGTTGACCCTATACAAAGACAAGCCAAAAAGGCTACAAACAACTGATCAAGAACAAACTTCTGACAACAAGGGTCAAAACAACCCACTTGCAACACATTAGTAGAGGAACTAATAATCCACATCAAGGGTGGGTAGAAGTTTCACCCATGACGCGAGGAAGAGTTTGGGAAGAAGAGGAAGAACGATCTTTCCTTTATTGACAAACAACAATCCACACAATACTATGATTTGGAAGACCAACACAATGGGGAGCATGAGGAATCCACTTAGTGGGAATGCCAACACCAGTACGATGTTGACTAGGTGGTAGATTTAGAAAATTATCTTAATTTTAAGATTTCACAATTTTTTATAACCTCTGTTAGACAAGTAAACAAAAAAAAGAAATAGTGATTCTGCTCCATCAAATATTAAGCACTTGATTCAAAACCTATAGCTAGAACGATATATACTCATTGATAAGATGGGATGCATAAACATGATTAAGAAACTAATTAAAAAAACAAGCTTGACCTCATGTATTTATATAAGCAAGTGCTATAAGAAATGATCCCATTATGATAATGATCTAATATGACTACAATAGAAATTAAGATCACTAAGACTAAAATAGAAAAATGAAGGAGCATAGGATCAATGGTCTATTAGGAAGAAACAAACATTAATTTACTAAACATTGACAAAATGAATGATGTCATGAGATTGTGATTAGGGTATTAATAAAGAAATAATTTCATTTAGCAAAAGCAGTGATCACCACATTGACAATAATCATGGAATAAAATTGAGTAAAGAGGAATGATTATGAAATTGATATAATTAGATTAATAATAATTAACAACAGTAGATCAAATGCTACTAATTTTCACGTCCAAACATTACACGTGCCAATCTTATTTTATTGAGTGTTTCTAAAGCTATTTTTAGCAAATCTAGGCTGTTCCGTGAGAGCATGTCCAAACATTTTGAATTTGAAAGTTAACGGTGAAGTTTTATTTGAACGGAACGGACAATAATGAAATGTCTATGTGAAAGGAATGTTTAAGGTTGGCCAAACTAACCAACCTACAACGACATTGAAAGAATGTTCGAAACTAACCTACTTAAAACGGTAATGAAAATTCAAATGAAAACCTACAACGGTAATGAAAATTCAAATGGCATGGAGCGGGGAAAAGCATGTGAATTAACACTATAACCCTTGGCATTTTTCTAATAAGAGTTTGTCTAATTCAATTACATCACAAACCCTCCACAAATAATCTTTCTTCATCTTCTGGAGCTTATCCTTCAATTTCAATTTTCCCTTGAGTTTATTCTCCTTTTCTTCACCCCCAAACCCTGAAACCTGCAAAACTTTCCTCTGCGCCTTCCATAAAGAAGATTGTGAATGATTTCCTCTGGTGAGCTTGGATAGGTCTTAAGCTGTGTGCATTTTCCCTGTTCAACGATGAAGGATCAAAGGTTTTTACAGGATTTTTTTTCTCTTCTCTGAATTCAAACCCTGGAAATAAATACCTTTTATAGCTTCATTCAACGAGTCCGCATCAAATCCGGACATACATGTTTGAATTCAAAATTTGTAAGCTAATATTTATTTACTGTCATAGATCATTTATTGTTTTGATTTGTTCCGCCAAGATGAGTTAATCACGTTTATGAACAATATTTAACTCTGAAAACTTCTTGGTCCATCTGTTCATGTTTTTTATCTAATATTTGTTTTTCAGCTTTTCACATTCTGGCTGGTAAAAGATGAAGAGGCAAAAAGGAGGATCAGAAAATAGCAACCAAATGAGATCAAATTCCCTCTTCCAGGTAATTCTTTGTAGAGTTGATCTTTATTTTATATTTTATTTTTACATATCTGTGGTAGTAGATGAAGCAGCAGAGTAATGTATTGTTTACCCTGCCCAATAAAATTGTGCATTGGTAAACACCCCTATGAAATTTAATAATAGATCTCTCAAAATGACATGAAAAATTGACCTCTCTAAGATTTAGTTCTTTGCATTAATTTAAGATTTAATTCTTTGCATTAGTTTTGGCTATCATGGCATTCTTCTTTTAGGGTTAAATAAATCTTATTGATGCAAGATAGGGTTCTCCCACCCTGCCTACCAATTTAAAAATTAAAAAATACACAACATAAAACAAAGACTCTATTTCCATTCAATTGCTAATTGCAAACTAAAAACAAAAGTAGTTAAATCTGTAATCACATGGCCTTTCAAAGGCCTCCCTCCCTCTACATTATTTACCTGTTTAATCTTCACATTATTAGTTTTCAAACTTTACAGCTCCTCAAATCTCCCTTTACTGCAACCCTTCTCTTCCTTTGGGATAATCCTTATTACATAGCCACAATGTTATCTACCATTTATTAATCCTTACTACATAGCCACAATTTTATATGAATTTAATAGGTTAGTTGGGTCATCTATTTTACTATACATCACTCATTAATTAGCCACTTGCTTGTATCTTTTTTGTTGGCATTTTTAATCATACTTATATAATTTTATTGCTTTTATTTGTTTCTATTTTTATTAAAAAAATTTAAAAATATATTTTTTTAATTTGAAGAAAGATAATTACACATACAATTCACATTCAAATGTGTATTTTTTAGTTTATATTTGTGCAACTTATTCTTTCTAAAAATTGAACTAAATATAAATAGATAAAAATTAATTTATGCTATATGTTTTACCCTTAATTTTATGGAATGACTTTATTGATCTAAAAAAAATGAACAATTGAATATAAGTTTTGGTTTAGCTTTGTCATATTCTAGAATCACTTAAGTAAATACTAGCTACTGGATATAAGATATCATAATGAATAGTTTGAAGAGGATATGTGGTCAAATGTAAATGAAATAATTTCTTAAATTTTATGGAATGATTTTATTGGTTTCAAAAAAATGAACAATTGAATATAAGTTTTGTTTTAGCTTTGTGATACTCCAGAATCACTTAAATAAATGCTAGCCACTGGATATAAGATATCATAATGAATAGTTTGAAGAAAACATGTGATCAAATGTAAATTAAATAATTTCTTAACTTTTAAGTTTCACATTTTTTAGAACATCTCATACTTTTTAAAATGATTTGTTATGAATATAATTTATTAAAAAAGATTGAACCATCACAAATAATTCTTACTCCATAACCACACTATTATCAGTGTTGACTATAATTATATAAAACAAAATTATAAGCGCACTGCCAAAGCATTAAGAAGTTAATTGTTCTAATCCCTGGTAAGAGTAATAAGTTTTAAAGCTTGCTAATGAATCCTAAATTTGACGTCCAAACATAACACCTGTCAATCGCTTCGATTGAAAGTATCTTTGAACGCTTTTAATCAAACGCATTTTCTGCATATCCTGCAATCATAGCACTCTCACAGTTCATGTGCCTTTGTCTATGCTTCCACATTTTTGCATTCATGTCTACCCTGTTCAGAAGCTCTGCACAGGCATGGAGTACGCTGCAAATAAAAATGGAGGCCGGAACATTTTGAATTTGAAAGTTAACTGTGAAGTTTATTTGAACGGAACAGTATTGAAAGAATGTTCGAAACTAACCTACTGAAAGAATGTTCGAAACTAACCTACCTACAACGGTAATGAAAATTCAAATGGCATGGAGCGGGGAAAAGCATGTAAATTAACACTATAACCATTGGCATTTTTCTCGTAAGAGTTTGTCTAATTCAATTAGATGACAGACCCTCCACAAATCATCTTTCTTCATCTTCTGGAGCTTATCCTTCAATTTCAATTTTCCCTTGAGTTTATTCTCCTCTTCTTCACCCCAAACTTTCCTCTTATAGAAGATTGTGAATGATTTCCAGCATTTCATTTTAAGCTGTGTGCCTTTCATTTTATTTCTTTATATGCCACATTTGGAATGTTCTTAAGCTGTGTGCCTTTGCCCTGTTCAACGATGAATTCCCTGGGGCTATCCCTAATGGCGGAAGGATCAAAGGTTTTTGCAGGATTTTTTTCTCTCACAGGCCGATTCAGCGGAGTAGTGGGCGTTGAAAGTAAATCCTCAGGTTTCTCTTCTCTCAATTCTTCAGCCATATGGAGATTCGAACATGTGACTTAAGGTTCAAACCCTAGAATTAAAATTTGTAAGCACATAATTTATTTACTGTCATAAATCAGTTATTGTTTTGATTTGTTCAGCCAAGATGCCTTAATCACGTTTATGAACAATATTTAACTCTAAAAACTCCCTGGTCCATCTGTTCATGTTTTTTATCTAATATTTGTTTTTCAGTTTTTCACATTCTGGCTGGTAAAAGATGAAGAGGCAGAACGGAGAATCAGAAAATAGCAACCAAATGAGATCAAATTCCCTCTTTCAGGTAATTCTTTGTAGAGTTTATTTTTATTTTTTATTTTTATTTTACATATCTGTGGTAGTAGATGAAGCAGCAAGTAATGTATTATTTATTCTGCCCAATAAAATTGTTCATTGATAAACACCCTATGAAATTTAATAATGGATCGCTCAAAATAGTATGAAAGATTTTTATCTATTATTTGTTTTTTAGTTTTTCACCTTCTGCTGGTAAAAGATGAAGAGGCAAACAGAGGATCAGAAATCCCAGGTAATTCTTTGTAGAGTTTCTCTTTATTTTTATTTAATTTTTTACATATTTTGTGGTAGTAGATGAAGCAGCAGAGTAATGTATTGTTTACCCTGCCCAATAAAATTGTGCATTGATAAACACCCTGTGAAATTTAATAATAGATCGCTCAAAATGGCATGAAAAATTGACCTCTCTAAGATTTAATTCTTTGCATTAATTTTGGCTATCATGGCATTCTTCTTCATTGAATTCATGAGGCTAGGGCACAAAAACACCTCTACTTATTCTTGGATAGATGTAGGCTAAAATATCCAGCAAATGTAACCCTAATCACTTTCTACTTTCCACCATTGAAAACTATTTCAAAATTGCATTAAAACCATGTATAAGAAGTTCCTGCCAAAGAATGGAAGGACTATGTTTGTAGAAGAGTTTACTAAAGCTATCAGTTAATTGTCTTGTTTTATTGACGGTGGACATTAGTATCTTGATAGAGTAGAATATCATTAAGTGTTGTGTGAAGGAATGCAATGATTGCAGGTTAGACACAAATTAGATTTGTTGAAAAGGGTTTAGAAACCAAATGCAATTGGCAGATGTAGATGCAGACTGCACAACCTTTTTCAGTGCACTTTCTGTCTATTCAAAACACGAGATTTGGAAGAGGATGTTGAAATTGATCAAAGTATAAAGAATTGGGATAGAAAAATGTCTAAATGTTTAGCTATTTCTTCGGAAGCATGAAATGCACAATTGTAAATCAGCTTTGACATCTCAACTTTTATGCTGTGAAATAGGAAATAGAGCGAACAAATTAGCGATGTGTACTTAAATGGGTCACTTGAAATCTAATAAGAGTTGGTGCACTTAATGAATGGCTTTGCTGCCTAAATTAATGCATAAGACATAAGACTGTAAACAAGTGCAAGATGAGATATTCAATAAATAAATCGAATATCTAAAGCCAACAAGGAAATTGCAAGCTAGGTTCCTTTGAGTTCTGTACAAAGTTTACTGTTTTAGACTTGACCGACAAATTTTGGTTTTAATTAGTTTAATTTCTTTTAATAGGGCAGTAAAGCATCTACCATTCAGACTTTTATATTTTTAAAGTTAAAATCTTAAGACTCCATGTTTACTTGAGTGACCCGCAATCTGAAGCCAACAAGGAAATTACAAGCTAGGTTCCTTTGAGTTCTATACAAAGTTTACTATTTTAGACTTGAGCGACAAATTTTGGTTTTAATTAGTATAATTTATGTTAATAGGGCAGTAAAGCATCTACCATTCAGACTTTTATATTTTTTAAGTTAAAATCTTAAGACTCCATGTTATACTCGGAAGGACACATATGTCTTCCATGGTCTGCTTGTCTGGTTGCATTCCTTCTTGACCTCCCAGAAGGCATATAGATGCTACCAATATAAATTTTGTTAAAATATCCACTAGCTATGTTACCTCTGTAAATTTTTTGCATAATCAATATAATGCTAGCTCTGCCTTTATCAATAAAAAAAAACAAGTGCAAGATGAGATATTCAATAAATATATTTTATTTACAAAGTAAGTAATGAATCTAGGTAAATTAATCTATATTGCACACAAAGGTTTTATGGCCCAGACAAATTCAGTTCAGTTCAAGCTGAAACTATTATGAAACAAACTAGGTGTTAGCCTAAATATTTTAATGAAATATGATTTTTAAATCTTCATAAATTTAGATACAAACCTGGTCGTTTGTAAGTCTCTTGTAACTGGATTTTCTACTGTTGTTCTAATTTATTGTTTATCAATTTATCTTCATGAAACATGCTAAACTAAAATAGGGTTGCTTGTAGTGTTCATCATACTCTCATATAGATCTATGCTTGTTAACATAATGAACATATAGAAACCAAAAAAAATACAAACAAGTAGAATATAATTCGTATAAGTCTATCTTAGAATTAGAGGTATTACTCTGGTTATAACAAACATTAATATAATAATAGCGTGCACTTGTCCTTGAAAAGGCAGATTAAGTTTTTTAAATTATGATATTAACAATAATCACCTGATCTTGATGTATAGGTATTTGATAGACCTTTAGATTGTACAACATTAGATTTTGTGTGTGTTAATTTGTCTTAAACTGAACTACAATATCCACAAGCCTGAAAATTTAGGAGTTCTTTGGTTCCGATAAAAACCCAAAAATAGTGGACTTATAAGGCCAAATAAAGAGTAGTCATGGTGGTTAACTTTGAAGTAGATATCCATCCCTATCCTATATTTAATGTTGGTTTTAAGCTTGAAGCTTACTATTTATGTTTGTGATATCCATTTTAATTTTTTCCCACACAGTGCTTGATCCGCTTATCTACATAGGAGGGTGCTTATTCAATGGAAATAAGCAAGATAAGATAGATCAAATGTAGCATATTCAAATTTCAAATCACTTGTGCATGTCTTCAGGAGAAAAAAAGGTTCAAATAGAAAATATTGAGGAAAATTAGTAGAGAACTTTAAGACAACATGAAGTAAATTGTAATAAAATCAATTTGAAGTCTCACTTCTTTAACATATAGAGGAAGGAGAACTTTCCCAAATAACAACTACAAGATACTAGTGCATGAGGAAAAGCTTAAGGTAGAGCACCTTATTTAGGTTGTCATGCTTCAATATCATCTCGAACTCAAAGTTAATTTAGAAGAGAAACATAAATTAGTCTAGAAGAGAAACATAAACCAGAATCAAAGACAAATATGTCTTCTAAAGATTGAGGCACATGTTGTGAGATCTTTTTGTATTATAACCAAATCACATTTTATACCACTACATACACTATTGAACACAAGTTTGTTAGAGTCTACAAAATAGAGTAAGGAAGTTTGTAGGAAGAAGAAATTTGGATCTGGAAAAAGGCTTTTATATCTAGATCACCTAAATTTAAATTAAGAAATGAACTGAGATTTTCTGAAATTGCTCAGAATTGTCAATATGAACTAGGACATACATCTGAATCCAGAATTATTTATAGAGTACAACTATATGAACCAATGACATAAAAATTTGTTAGCTGATGAAAAGTACAAGTAACTAGCATTTAATTTGTAATTAAACAAAAAACACTAAAAAAAAAAAAACTTCATCTTGAATATAAAAAAAGTTGATCAAAGAGTTGAAGCCATGGGCAATTTCAGTGTAAGCTCAATTTGTAGCTTTACTCAATAAATTGTTAGTGGTTGTGATCATTGTTTTTTTTGCTAGGTTTTTTTCTTTCGCTAGGTTATGTGTGGTTGTGATCATTGTTGTTGTTATTCTTATAGTTTATTTAATTGATCACCACATCATATTTTCTAACAAGAGAATGTCAATAACTTTGAACAATCATAGAGCTCGTGGAAATCATTTAGTAGAGGAAAAACCATTGATCGCAGACATGTGGGTTGGTCTGCATAGAGAGCTTTTTAAAGCTCCACTAACAGTTGTGTATGAAGCACAGCAAATGAAAATTGTGCTTGAGTGTGCAGTTTACTTGTTGGAATTCTAGGAAAATGGAAAAGGCAGGAAGAATTACCCAAATCATTAGGATTTGGAAAAAGGGTTGAAACTAACAAAGTAGAAGGGATAATGACACTCATGAAGAGCCTACCAAGAAAAGGAGACTACATTCTACCAAGGATTCACAAATCATGATAGAGGCATGCTAGCTAGTCATTTTATCACCTAATTTCTTCCAAGAATTTATTGAGTGAGATCTTTGGCAATTGTTGCAAATATTACGAAAAATCTTGGCAAGGATAGGAAAGGAAAGCTTAATCCCATTTTTGTTGAGGAAAGGCCTAACTATGTAGGATTTGGGTACAACGAAAGAACAAACAGAGATTAGAGAACACTCTAGTCCTGCTATACATAAGTAGCTTTGATGGACAAGAATAACAAGCTATGTCTACATCAAAACCATCTCAAACTCAACAATCTAATTGCTTATTAAGACAAGTAGGTGACAACTCATACTTGAAGCATAAACCACCATGTTAGTTTTGCCACTCACATGTTGTACCACAAATGTATCTTTGTAAAAGGAGATCTATTTGACATTGTTATGGGATAATTTATCTTAAGATTTGGTATATTTTAGTGCTTGATTGTCCATCAAGATGAAGTATACTAGATAAAGAATCTTAGCAATAAACATTTTACACTATTCTCATGTGTAAGAAAGCATATTTCTTAGACACAAATTAATCTTTAAATTTATATAAATACTCAGGAACTTGACACTAAAATAATATAACCAGTCACTTGATTCATAACATTAATGTGCCTCACATACATAATCAAAGCGGGTCTTATTACTTCCAAAGGGTACATGAACCATAATTAAAGTTACAAATACAAATAGGAAAATATGAGCGACTCATACTGATTTCCTTGAATCACCTAATATCTTCTATAATTGAATGCCGAATGGGTAGCTATGGAGTTATGCTCAACTTAGCTTGTTGTTGTCGCCACACATGCAACAATGATAACTAATTGTTTTGATATAGGAAATCTCCTCCTCTTCACAAATTGATACAACCTATTCTAGATTTATAATATCATGGTATCTCTAGTGCTCACAGATTGAGTACTAGTCTCCATGAGAAGAGTCAATAGTTGGCTAGTTGCTTGTACTGTGAGGCGCAAGCCTTACCACTAATGACCCCTTACCATGTTGAATATTGGATCTCTCCTTGCTCTGTTCGACAGATTGGAAGGATGAAGGCAGCGCAAGGAATGGTGATTGCAAACAAACAACTTAAAATCCAATCCTTGAGGTCTAGTTTCAGAGACAAAGATAAACCTTTGGGATCTGAATTCCTGTAAAAGGAATGTGTCTGCACATGAAACTAATATTCTTTAAAATCCTCACCTGCATTCAACACATATAACATGCTAATCACCAATTTCCAGACATTACTGTTTTACCAGCCAACTGTCCTCTATGCATCTATGTCCTCTCTTGTTTTGAAGCCTTGAAACCACTACATTCTTGCAGAAGCCAAAAAATTGGTGAATAGCTTTAATCTTAAAAACTCTACAATCATGCAAAGGTCAGAGCACTACCTAAAGAAATGTGTGTTCTCTCCCATTGAAAGTCTAGAAAAATTTCCTACCATTCTACAACCGAAATAGAGGCCAATAATAGAGTGCCAAAAAAATTTAAACTACTACTGACCTTAACAAATATGCAACTTTACTAAGGCAACTAGCATCCAAAAATAAACCTTGGGAAATACTAAATCCCGATTGGCTATTCATGCTTAGTTTAATCACTATTTAAGGACTTTGCCCCTCCGCTATAGTTCCATGCATGGAAGGAACAAATAATCCTCAAGTAGTGAAAGATATTTGATAGTTGATCGTACCTTTCTAGGTGTTAGTAGCTTATTTGGCATGCACGTGGCATTTTGAGCCATTACGGTGAGCTGTTATGTAGTTAATATTTGAAATTAGGGAATTGAGGATCAGGGTTGAGGATTAACTCTTCCCTCTTAAGGTATGCAAGGCTTTAGATTAATAGGGATTAAGGATGACGACACACCAAGAAACAACTATTGAATGAGGAAAGCTTGACAAAGGAAGGGCATTCGAGGAAGAGTTGTTAAGCATAACTTAAACAAGGTATCGAGGTTAAGGGCAACAAAAATGTATTGAGGAATTGACAGACCTTGGGGAGCTCGAAGTGGCTTGCAAATGGTACTTGGGGATAAGGGCCCATAACTTTGACAAGAAACACTAAGAAATTATCTTGTTATATAAAAATAAATTGGATTGTTTGTTCGACCAGAATGAATAGGAATCAGAGATCTTCTTATAGATTATCTTTACTATAAAAACTAATGGACTATTTACCCTACTAGAATGAATAGGAATCACGGATCTTACTATAGGTTATCTTTACTCAAATAACTAATGGATTTTTTTCCCTATTTGAACATCTGAACAAATAGGAATCGTAGATTGTTTATATATAGATAGTTGATTATATTATGATAATGATAATATAAAATAGTCATCTACCTTTGAAGTTGTCAGCCCTGGTTTATTCATCCTTACTATTATTATCTTTGTTGCTTTTGACGTGGCTTACTCTCTATGCCATTACGATGATAATAGTGAGCATCACATGTTAAATCTAGGATGCAATTCAATGTTTTGATAAAATTAGTATAAATTTTTAGATAATAAGTTTTAGATTTGACCACTTGAAAGGATATTTTTCTCTTATTCTTTAAGTTTTCACACTGTGTTTTATTTTTCTTGAGAACAAATATCTTGATTTGTTTTAATTTCTTATAGATTGACTCATATGTATGTTTCAGCCATTCATGGCATTGACATTGGGTTCATGGGTGGGCCCATTTCTCATGCTGGTATTAGCACTTCTCACAGGCCATTGACAACAGAGGATTAATGAGTTGCATCATCAACTTAGGTTTTTCCTTTTGCCCTTTTCTTTTTCCTTATTTAAAAACTTAGGGTGTGGAATTTTGTCTTTTGAATGTATTTTTGTATTTATTTTATTTTATTTTAAGTACTTTTTTGTCAAATTGTTATGATTGACAATCAACTATTAGGATTTTCCATGGATGGTAATAGTTACAAGGAAGTTGCTATCATTTAAGTTGATGTGTTTGGTGAGGTTGATGTGAATGATTAAACATGAAACCTGGTATGTACATGTGCTTGATGTTTAGATTTTTTTCATGATCACCTTGTGTGACCACCATGCTTTGTTCTGTGTGTTTTTTGTTTATACCCCTCTATGATGAACTTTTAAGAGTAATTTTATAGATTTGGGGTCTTTAATATTGGTATGCATTTCATTTCTTTATTTTGTTGCTTTGAATATAAATGAACTACAATAAAAATTGACATTGATATATTAAATCATTTATGTGATAATTTATTACATTATAATATTATGTCCCTTATCTCTATAAAAGATGTCCAACACACATCTGTTTTGTCTAACAGACTGAAAACCCTTTAAAAAAACATTTCTCATATTGACTATGATAGAAATCAAATTGAGAGAGAGAGCCTTACTTGCAGCAAGTACTCCCTTGACCATAATCTAAGCAAGCAATAACAAATTCAAACATGTTTATTTTTATTTTGCAAAACAAAACTTATCTTACAATTTGCAATGTTGCAAACATCATTTACATTCAAACTCTCTAAACACTCATTCAAAATAGTTTTCAATATATTTGAAATTGCAACAAAGAAAACACTGAAATTAGCCCTAAATATTTGTCTACAACAAAAATTTCTATGTCATGAAGTATTAAGAAGGAAAACTGTTGTTCTTTTATTGAAATTGGAAGGAATTGTTGATACAAATTTGAAAATGCCTCTAAAATCTGCGTTACAACGTTCTTCATCCTAAAAGAGCCTGGAAAAGCTACAATACCAGTTGAGATAAAGAAAAGAACTAGGAAAGAATATAAAAGAAGCCTTGAGAGTAACTGAAGAGAAGTTGATGAAGAACTATTTGTGCCTCTTGGGACTGAGCTCTAACTGATTGTCCTTTCTTGCTTCTATCTTTATCTTGCATGTTTGATTCATCCTTGGTCAAATTTGGTGAAGAATGAGATAGAGAAAGGCCTATAATAGTTGCAAACTGTGGGCCCAAACCTCTCCTTGACCCCATGCATTATCCACGTGGGCTCCTAAATTGATGACAAACTACTGCATTATCTTCCAAAATCCCCATTTTTAGGCCTAAAATTGAAAGCTCTACCTTTGCCTCCAAAATTGATCATGAACTGATTGGCTGATGCTATCAAGTGGTTGCATTATCCTTGATTTAATGAATGATCTAGGAGCTTGTTGACTTAACCAAGAGTTTGCTTTAGTCTTCTTTTCTCTCAACACTCTTAAATCATTGTCTTTATACTCATTATAAGGCTATGGACTGTCTTTTAGACCTTCTTTTAATTGCTGGCAAAAATATAAAATAGGATGATATGACTGTCCCTAAAAGATTGCCCCAAGAAATGGCTTTTATTGGGACTGTTATAACAATATTACTACTCTATACCCTAGAAGCCTTGTCTTAAATCTTTTTAGTAGTCTTGACTTTTCTCTCTCATCTTTCTCTCTATCAAAGTCACAGTCTCCCCTTGCTAGGTATTCCTTGAATGGATTTCATCTTTCTCCATTCCTTCACTATCTTTTGTCCATTTATTTTCATGATTTCTCTGAGACAATGACTCATTTCATAAAAAATAGTCACTGTATTTACTCTTCATTGGTGTCTTTATCATGTGCCCTATGAAACCAGCTTCTATCCTCTGTCTCCTAGCTCTTTCTTGCTGTCATAGTCATGAGGTCCTTGCTTCTATATTTGCATCATAATATTGATCTGCTCTGAAGTTTTATAAAAAAAACATCCCTAACCTCTGAATGCTCTGCGACCTTCAATAGCTTTGAAAAATATACTAAGATAGTGATTGTTTGATTTGTTCTTTTAGACTGGATATGGCCATCTCTATTATCATTTAGACCTGCTATCACTACTTTATCTTTGAAATGACTATACCCTTTACCTCATGCCTTAGATCTAAGGTTAGGTCTGCTCACATTTTTGAATTTGGCTCTTTTGTCTTGTAGAAGCAACATTGTGCTTTGATAGAGATGTTTTTGCTAAAAAATTATAACCCCCTTAAAGCTTGTGACTAAGCTCTTGGGGTATTGTGTTTTATACATTCTTTACTTGAGCCTTTTGGATGGATAGGCTACCATTAGGGACTGTTGCGATTACTGAAAGTAATCTTGCTTGCTGCTAAAAGGGCTTGTTAAGGCATTGATTGCAATGATCTGTGACTAAAACCTTTTTCTCATCTATTTGTGTTCTTTGTCCATTGAAATGCTCAAAACACTTTCACAAGTCTGGTAATTCCTTTGTAGAAGGCTTTCGTGGCCCTGAAGTTGCCTTTGTTCAATGATTTGGTGTTACTTTGAGGCTTTGATACTATGCTCTGTTTCTTTGACAGTGATGTATCTTTATGATTGTGTATGTAATGATCCTTGGTGAACATTTTATGTCATGCCTCCATGATATCTGGTAGGATTGACTATGTTCTACCATAAATGCTACAATAGTATCTTTATATTGCATCCTCTTTAATATACACCATATACACTAAACTATGACTTCAATCTTCATATCACAATGATTACCTTGTTGTCAATCCTTTATGTTGATTGTCAATCATCACTGTCATGAACTGTACCTTCTGCTTCTTTGAATTGTCTTTTTTAGGGCTTTTTATGACTAAGGCTACCTCTTTATGCCTTGAGAATGAACTACTCTTTACCTCTTTTGATGGTGAACTCTTGATACTTGGGCTCTTGAGCATTAATATTTCTGAGACAAATTCATTCTTTTATTTACTGCTATTGCTTATTTACTTCCAGGTCTGCTCTTTAATCATGAAAAAAATTACTGTCACGAGTTTTATTTACTCCTCTATTTACAGTTAAGACCTTCCCTATTTTTCTCTTGAATCTATTATTTATTTCAAAGAGACTGAAAGGGACGACAACTTGATAGTTTTATTGTCTTTTCTTGTAAAAAACTAATGCATACATGTCATTTGACACCCATCTCTACTTTGTGAATCATCTATGCTCTGTGTATGTTGATTAAGGTTAGCATTGGCCTTATGATTCTTGATGTTGTTGCAACCTTTATTCATTGTCACCTTTGGTATTTTAATCTCCAATCTACTCAAAGAAAATAAATCAATTTTGCTCTTCATCTTTCATTATGATCTAGGGCTTCTCATTGTATACCACTGTGATAAACTTCTTTATTGGGTTGTATCATAGGCACTCTTTGTAGGCTGCTCACACAACCCTTGTCATTCGCTTTTGACCTTATCATACTATCTTTATGACTTTATCACTGTATTTTCTCTTTAATAGTGATTGTGTGAGGTCTACAACAAAAATCTCTATGTCATATAACCATTGTGAATGAGTATTCATGCTCGTTTAATATCCTTGGACTGACTTGATAGAGATATATGCCTTGAAGTTGATCCTTCCATCCTTTTCTTGAGCTTTTTCAGACTTTGAGGGTTGCAACTGTCTCTTTATTTGTTGACTTGATTCTTTTGGATGTTATGTTCTTTGTGTTGCTACTACTTTGTGAAATCATAAAGAGACTGTTGCAACAACTTTGCTTCAATAACTACAATTTTCCATAATACATGTAACCTTCAAGTATATAACAAATCACTTTACTGCTATGATTATCCTCCATTATGTTTGGGACAAAAGCTTTCTCTGTATCCTTATCATTTCACTGTGAAGATGTTCCATCCTTGATCACATCTCCTTTTGTCACAATATTGACTACTTATTAATGTTAACGCATAATAGCTTCGGTAAGATAAATGATTGAATGAGAGATAAAATGAAGTCTCTCATTCAATCATTTATCATATCGAAAACTATGATAAAACCTTCAAGCAATTAATTCCTCTTTGATAGCCATTCTACATGTGCATATAAACAACCTATTGATAATCATACTATGTATTTTGGTTATGTTCATCGATCTAATAAATCTTGTATTAGATATATATATCGATTAACATAAATAATGATAAATAAATGATTAATGAAAACACCGATTAATATATATCGGGTTGCATATAATATATCGGGTTGCATACGATATATCGGGTGGCAATATAACGAAGATCACCGATAGTTATCAGTGTGTTAGTCTACACTGATAGTTATCGGTTGTTAAGGCTGACACACCAATAATTATCGATTGTTAGCATTAAGCCAACATCGATAGACATCGGTTGTATTACTACTCCCACACCGATTGACATTAACGTTGAACATGCATTTGTTTAGTATAAACAAAGAGGCACGATCAAGTAATGTCTTGATCGATCATGACTGATCAAGGCATTGCTTGACCGTGCCCCATTGGTTACATACTTATATTGAGTGGCATTCATGAGATGGGACATAGAAAATATAAAAATGCTCCTCTCACCTGCCACAAATAAGAAGATAGTCAGATATATAATTAAGGCAATAATAAAATTAGATAATAGAATATAACTTGCATATTGAATGTAAATTGAACATTATTTACATGGTATCAGAGCTATAGTTAAATCGAACCTGAGGCTGTTCAATTTTACGTAAAATTCAAATCAAGTATATATTCAACATCACAATCCTATCAATGGCCAACGCTATCAAATTTAAAGACAGACTTGCAAGAGGTGACGACTTTTCCGCATGGAAATTCAGAATTCAAATGATTCTAAAAGATAACAAAGTTGAATCATTTGTAAAGAATGAAACAAAAGAACCTAAGACTGAACCTGATCAAGCAATTTGGAGAGAAGGAAATGATAAGGCTATCAAAATAATAGTTGATGGGGTAAGGAACAATATTATGCCCATTATAAAGAAACACGAAACAACCTTCAACATGTTCAAAGCACTTGAAGACGTTTTTGAGATATCCAATGCCAGTAGAACCTTGGCTCTAAAAAGAGAGATAAATCATATAACCATGATAAAAGGAGAATCAATCAATACCTACTTCATGCGGATATCTACCTTAAGGGATGATCTAGCAACTCTTGGTTATGAAATCGAAAGCAAAGAATTAACCCTCATTGCTTTAGATGGGTTGCCTAGTATCTGGGAAATGTTCGTCCAAGGCATTAGTGCAAGGGATAACTTTCCAAAATTTGATAGGCTAAAGGCTGACCGTCTCCAAGAGGAATCAAGGCAAAATAAGAAAGGAATCAAATAAAAGAATATGGATGAAGATCTTCAAGTTCTAACTACGAACTCAGACAGAAAAGGCAAGAAGAAGCAATTCAGGAAGAGAAAAGGTTGTCACAACAAGAACTCTTTTAAGAAGGACCTCTCTCAAATTCAGTGTTAGAGATGTGACAAATTTGGGCACTATGTTGCCAAATGTCCAGAAAGAGCTAAACAAGCCACATTTGCCAAAACAGGAAAATCAAAAAGGGAAGAGGACTCCGAGAAGTATGTACTTTATTTAGCACTCACAAATCACACATCAAAAAAAGTGAACTCCTGGGTGATCGACAGTGGCTCATCCAAACACATCACAGGATTTAGAGAAGTACTAGACTCCATGGAAGAGGAGAATGATGAAGAGGTAACCATCGGAGATGACTCCACACACCCTGTCAAAGGAGTTAAAAACTGCGCCATCAAACTAAAGTCAGGTGTATCATTACAACTTAGAGGAGTGCTATATTCTCCAGGAATCAAGAGGAATCTTGTCTCAATATCAGCACTGGAGGACAATGGATACAGAGTGACCTCCATGGACAACAAAGTGTTGGCTTGGCCAAAGAACTCATCTATCACAAAAGATAATACAATTGGTCAAAGATAAGGCTACTTATATGAGCTATGCATAGAGCCCAACTTAGCCCTAATTCATGAAACTATAGATGCCAATGAAATATGGCATAAAAGACTAGGCCACCTAAATTTTAGAGCTTTATCATCAATGGGAGACCTTGTCATAGGTCTACCTATGCTAAAGCAATATCATTCAGGGGCATGCACAGGATGTGCCCTAGGTAAAAATACTAAAGGTGCTTTTCAGAGTAGTACTAGGAAATTTAGCATCCTAAAATTGCGACACTTGCAATTTCGACTGCATTTCGGTCTTCACGATGGCGACGCAACACGCAACCTGAATGGAGACCCCAAAACTTGCTCACGACACTGAAAACTGCATTTTTCAAGCACCATTGGCCTGAACCTCCTTGCACCCCGCTGTCTCGGAGGTGGGACCAGAGCGCCCAGCGCCCTGGTCCCTCAGGACCAGGGCGCCCATCGCCCTGGTCCCTGGGTCCTATTTTGGGCCCGGTTTCCTAAGTGATATCGGGTCTTTTTTATTGCAATTTGGAAATATACTTCCCTGGTCGGCCTAAGGTCGGGAAAATCAGTCTATCAGCCCTAATTGACAAGTATATAAACTACATTTTTCTCTCTCATTTGGGAGAACGACATAGGAAGAGGATATGTGTACAAAGCATGGAAACTATACTCAAGCATTCAAGCATTCAAGCAATTGATCATTCCAAGTCTCCATTCAAGGCTAAGTGTTGCATTCAAGTCAAGGATTCAACCATTGAAGAGGAGATCACTTACTTCATGCTACAACATACTACAACATACAACATCTAAACCTTCGCACATAAGGATACCAACATCCTTAGAACAAGGTATTAGTACTTGTTTTACATTACAATCACTTACATTTACAGCACTTGCTCATTTCTTGGTTAACTCCAAAACCGGGGTTTGACCTAAAGGCAAACCCCTAATCCCTAACCCCCCAATCGTCTTCACTTTTCTGTGTGTAGGTTGCAGGTACGCGGCTGAGATTGAAGATCTGGAATCCTTGTGCAGAGACGAACAGATCCCCCTTCATTTCGCGGATTTTTCGGAGGACCGTGGCGCCGGGCGCCATCGTCCCGACAACTTTTTCTCAAATTTGCAGGACAGCGCCGTATCGACATTTTACTGCTAATTCCAGGTCCGCAGCTTCATCCTATAACCCGAACTCAGTTTATAAGCGAATCTTTATGACTTTCTATGCATGCTTAGCTTAATTTCCTTAACAACATTCTTTACAAAAGAGGGTAGCCTTGCTTTCCTAACCCTTGAAATTCATTTAGCATCCAATCTTGCATTGCGTGGGATTGGATCTTATGAGTTTCAACCCCTCTTTTGAATGTAAAGTCTTCCCCCTAAGTGAAAACCCATCGAATCCTAGCGAACCTCCCTTCTCTCTCCTCGGAGTTAGAAGAGGGGAGACCAACTAGGGTTCGACCGCGATTTTCCGCTTTACAGGAAAACAAGTAAAATTTTAGAGTTAGTTCATTCTGATGTATGTGGACCTATGTCTGTAAATTCATTGGGGGGATTTCTATATTATGTAATATTTGTTGATGACTACTCTAGGAAAACCTGGATCTACTTTCTGAAATGTAAAGAATCAGAAGAGATCCTTAATAGGTTTAAAGAATTCAAATCACTAACAGAGAACTACTCAGGAAACAAAATTAAAACCCTAAGAACTGATAATGGGGGGGAATACACATCAAAAAATTTTAAAGAGTTTTGTAAAAATTTAGGGATTAAGAGGGAGTTAACAATACCTTACAACCCTCAACAAAATGGGATAGCAGAAAGGAAAAATAGGACAATCGTTGAAGCTGCCAATGCTATGATTCTTGATTAGAATCTAAATATCAATCTTTGGGCAAAAGCAACTAGCACTGCAGTATATATTCAAAACAAATGTCCTCACTCTCATCTTGAAGACAAGACTCCTGAGGAAGTCTTTACTAAATCAAAACCAGATATAAGCCACCTTAGTATTTTTGGATGCCTTGTCTATATTCATGTACCTAAGGAGAAAAGATTAAAATTAGAGCCCTCTGGAAAAAGGGGAATCCTTGTAGGATACAGTGAAACCTCCAAAGCCTACAAGATATACATACCTAGTCAAAAGAATATTTAACTAAGTAGGGATGTGATATTTGAAGAAAACCTAGCCTTCAAAAGAGCCCAAAGCTCTCTAGATCCTGAAGTCTATACTCCCAACCCTAGCTTAGATAGAGATCCTACTCGTGAGTTTCAGAGGGAGAATCCTGAGGAAACTATGAGTGTAACTCTAAGTCCACCTAGAGAAAACCTCAAGAAAAGACCACTATGGGCCACCAAAACTATAGAAGAAGCTCAGAAGTTTGTTGCTCCCTTAGGAACCTTCAAAGAAAGCCAAAGGCCTAATAAATTCACTAGCTATGTTGCCCTTATGAATGACCTCTCTAACGCTGAACCAAATAATGTATCAGATGCACTTGAACATCAAGTATGAAAGGATGCCATGTCTGAAGAGTATCAATCCATTATGAAAAATGATGTTTGGGAGATTGTTCCTAGGCCAACCAAGAAATCTGTGGTTTCATCTAAATGGTTATTCAAAATCAAACATGCTGCAGATGGCAGTATTGAGAAATACAAGGCCAAATTTGGAGCCAAAGGCTTCTCACAAAGGGAGGGAATAGACTATGAAGAAACCTTTGCACCTGTTGCCATGTATACATCAGTAAGAGTTGTATTAGCCATTCAGCAACAAAAGGATGGAAGGTACACCGAATGGATGTTAAGACAACATTTCTAAATGGTGAGATCTCAAAAGAAGTCTACCTAGAGCAACTTGAAGGGTTTGAAATTTATGATGCAAAGTCTCATATGTGTAGACTCAAGAAAGCTATATCAGGTTCACTAAAGGAAAGAAAAGGGAAATATATATCAGGTTGCATATAATATATCAGGTTGCATACAATATATCAGGTGGCAATATAACAAAGATCACCGATAGTTATTGGTGTGTTAGTCTACACCGATAGTTATCGGTTGTTAAGGCTAACACACTGATAACTATCGACTGTTAGCATTAAGCCAACACCGATAGACATCGGTTGTATTACTAATCCCACACCGATTGGCATTAACATTGAACATGCATTTGTTTAGTATAAACAAAGAGGCACGATCAAGTAATGTCTTGATCGGTCATGACCGATCAAGGCATTGCTTAACCGTGCCCCATTTGTTACATACTTAAATTAAGTGGCATTCATGAGATAGGACATAGAAAATATAAAAATGCTCCTCTCACCTACCACAAATAAGAAGATAGTCAGATATATGCATTAAGGCAATATTAAAATTAGATAATAGAATATAACTTGCATATTGAATGTAAATTGAACATCATTTACAATTAATGGTTTGTTTAAAAATGCAACAACAATGAACATTGTTCAACTCTTCATTCTTTTGATATAGGTGTTGCTCTCTATTTTGGGTAGGATTTTGTCATTGTGTGCTCAAAGGATGTTTTTTTGATAGTGATATCTGTGCTTTGTGGACTAGAATTGGTTGGGCTATTGTTGTCCTTGAATAGGTTGACTTATTGCTTGCCATGGGTTGTCCTTCCATCTTTTAATGGTTGCCTTTGACTGTCATTTATCTATGTATATCTATGATTGGACTCTCTTTGTCTTGTAGAAGCTTCATATGACTGTCTTCATCTTGATCTTGATGTTCTTGTATGTGGAGGCTTGGAAATAAAAAGATGTTCTATTATTTGCTCACGACTTAAAAAAATTATCAGCAAACCTGCCTTATTCCTATGACAGTCTAATACAAGTTATCAAACATTCTTTCCTTCAAGGGTTTAGACTGTCAAAGGTGTGAGTCCATGTTTTGAAACATGTGAACTACTCTTCAAGAAATTTCATTTATTCTTTATCATAGATTTTGGACTGATTTGCGTTAAAAACATAGAAACAAAGAGGTAAAATCCTCTATATGCATGCAAAAATTAATCTTTGTCATGAAACACAAAGATGGTGTGAATGTAAAAGAAGAATCTGCCTGGAACTTGCCGAGCCTTTGCATGATATGGTCCTTTGTAGTTGGAACGTAGCTTCTCTTAACCTTTTCATGCAAACTCCTTCATTGAAGTGGCTAACTTCACGTTCAAACTCTTTGTGGTAACCCTTTGATTGCTCCTTCATTTTATGACTGCTCTCCTTTAGACATGACCCATTACATAGATCAAATGACTACCCTTTTATGAATCTTGAGATATTTATCTTTGATGTTGTAGTAGACATGTGAAACTTTGCATGAGAACCTACTCACAACAAGACTTCATTCTCATGAAAGAACTCAGAGTAGACATAAAATGAAGCCCTAAATGCATGAAAAACTGTAATGTACCCTTTTGTAATTTATCTTAATTTAGCCTTGAATCAACAATTCTAACTTAAAATGAGATTTGTAATACATTCATAAATATAATTTAATGGATTCTAAAGACATTTTTTTTATCATAATGCTAAGATTAATTTTAGAAGATGGAACTTATCTTGATAACTTTCCCTGATTATGTTGATCATAAACCTCCTCCATAAATTGATTATCATATTCTTACAAACTACTCTAGAACTCTTATAGTCTCCTCATAAATCTTTCATAAAATTCCTCACTATCTACTCCTATATTATATATTGATTTCCATATGCTCTGAAATCTCTCATTGCACAACTTGTTTCACCCTTCAATGTGGAGCATCAATATAGTATTGGGTCCTTTTGATCAATGACATGAACTTTTGCAACAGAGTCTTCCTTGATCAGTAACGTCAGCTCCTCATGCATCCGTATTTGGTATTTCTATCATCATATTGGTGCAGTCAAATTTGAATAAAATAAATATATAAATTCTTCTATCTTCCCCCATTAGAATGATATTGATGTCTCTTAAATAAGAAGTGAAAAGATGTGAATGTGAACAGTTGCCCTCCCGACATGAGATCACATCCCATATGAAAAGCTAACTGACACTAATGATTAATTAATTAATGTAAGCATCTATTATCTTTCCTTGGCCATGAATGTGGGAATGCTTCTGCATGTATCACTTGTTATTGATGAGTATATTTACTTATTAATTATAATCCAATGTTCATAATTAATCATACAACCGGTCTTTGGGTTTGATAAGGCATATCGATTGGTTTGATGCTGCCAACTACAATGTTAATCTATACTTTACCAAGTTGATTATTCTTTTCATCTTATAGATATCATCTTAGGGAATATATTGGTTTATTAGTCAGATCGTTCTCAGTGATGATATTAACCTTCATTTCTCTTAGTCCCTCTTGGTGTGTTACCTGATTAATACCCGACCTCATCATGAAGAAATCGTACCTCTTCGTGGTAATCGATGTTTATTATCCATATATTCTGATTCTTGTTTTCCTAGCATTCTCCCCTATTGACAGATGAGAGTTGGTTCCTAATATATCTCTGCCCCTCGATGGAATGGTTGCTTGAGAGGGATCACATCTCTTCCAATATCCATCGCACCATTTAATTATTTATCAGTTGGATATCAATCATCATTTGCCTCCTTGACTAAGTCAAATCTAACTAGTTTTGATTACATTGTTGCCTTGTCAATATTCCAACGTTGTTTATTGTCCTCTACCACCTCATGCTTGCTAATATATAACATTCATTTTGAAACGTATGTATTCTTCCTTTCATTATACGTTGCCTTGTGAATCCACTCTTGTTGAATATCATTGTCTATTGCTAAGGGGACAACCTCTAACACCAACAATTTGCTTAGTATTTGATATAATAATTAACTTTATTTATTGATCAAAATGAATGCTATTATATTATATATTGTTTTTTTATTATTGAATATTTGTTTTCTAAACTTATTTATTATTATATTTGTTTCTAATTACATTGTTATGGGAATGAATGTTTACTTATTAATTAATTATTGATCAATTATAGTTACACACTGTTATTGATCAAACATTTAAATCACTATTTTATTAATATGTAATATTTATTTATAATATTTTCAAATATAATATTAATTTATTCTAGACATACGAGAGAAAGCATTCAATACTTGGGGATGATTTGTGGCATTTGGTATTTTGGACATTACGCGATATATTGTACTTTTTGACATACTAGGGATTTAAGTTTCACAACCTTTCTATGTATTATTGAGCAAGGATCAGAGTTTTTCTTACTGGTTCTTTTCTTCGGGAGCTCTGTGAATCAACTTTTGTAAAGAAATATATAAATAAAATATATTAAGTGGCACTGCCACCTTATTTAAAAAAAATAAAAAAATAAATTTATTTTTATTTAAATATTTCAAGAATATTAATTAATAAATATTATTAAAATAATAATATTTAATAAATAAATAAATATTTAATGATTTCAAGTAATCATTTGTTGATAATTTTTAAATTAATCAATAATAATTATTTCATTTAGGATATAATAGTGATCAAGGAGGGGACATGGCAAAAATTGATGGCTTTCAACTCCAACTTCCCTTTGTTGGCATATGATGAAGCGATGACAAAGTATGTTGTCATTGATGTCAATATGTGCTCAAGCAGGTACACCGGTATGCACCGGTATGAAGATTGGAAGTGGTTTTGGTCAACTGAGATGGAGTGGACCAATGTCGGGGTTCACTAAGTGTTACTATCGGTTGGTAGTCTCTGTTCAGTTTTAGGATTTCCGGTATGATCTGTGCGGTGCAACTGATGGTGTTTTGTTAACGGTAAGAATAAGGATCAGGATGCCATGTCATCTATGTGCACGTGAAGGATTTCCTTGAGGATTTTGTGCATGGAGATCGAATGCATTGAATGCCTACCTCGGGAATGTGCGATTTTCTGAGTGGTGTATGAAGAGCGCGTGATGGGTTACCGTTTTCCAGATGCAGTGACTTGAGATCTGTTTAGATCGTTTCATTCTATGTAAAGTGTTTGGACGGTCAGAATTGGACCGCTTGTAATTGTAAACCTAAAATACTTAGGGTTTAGGGTTTATGTTACCGACCTAATTCTTGTCTATAAGGTCGATGAGTTTTGATATTGTTGTTGTTGATAAATGTTGTTTTTGTGTCTGCATGTTGAGATTCTTGCCAAACCAGAGTGTGAAACCTGCAGAGTGTGATTGCAGAGTAGAGGAACCGAAAAGGATTTGCCTTAGCATGTAGTGATGTTATCATATTAGAGTTTTACATGTTGTCTTCTAACCATTTTAATAGAAGGAAAATCCCTTTGCAGGGTAGCTTTAACAGACTTATTGTAAACCAGGTAACCTTTAACAGGGTATATAGCCATCCCTTAACCGGGTGATCTTTAACAAGATCAGTTCATCTTTAATCGGACTAGGCTCCTAACAAAGCGAGCTTCAAAAGAGTTCAAAACAAGCTTGTGGGTATTCATCCCCACCGTGGTTTTTCCCATTTTGGTTTCCACGTGAAAAATCTGTGTCATGAGTTGTGCATTTTTCATGTGATGATTCAGTATTCTTGATTAAGTGATTATGCATGCAAAGCTAATGGTTATGATATTACTGATACAACACATGCATATGTATATGAGTGAAGTAGTTATCAAGTGTTGAGTGATATTTGAAGTATTCAGTTTTACCGGTTTAAGTTGTCTGAAGTCTTACTGTGTTTAACCAATATTGCCATGGTTAAGTTCAGTTATGAAGACAACCAGTTAGAATTGTTTTAACTTGATAAGTTGTTGAGAAGTTTTTGTATGTACTGATTCACCCCCCCCCCCCTCCTCTCAGTACCAATTAGGGTATTTATTGTTCATCATTATTCATCACCCTCCAAATCTCAAAAGATGCTTTTTTGCCTTTATTCAACGTGAAAATACATAAATTTGGAGAAGTAAAAGCTTTTAATCAAAATGATGAGGAAATTTAATGTTTATGACTTGATATATAGGGACTAAAGGTATTTTGACTATAATTTTTGACTTGGAGGAAAAAAATAGGTAACAATTACTTTTAATGTTATTATTGTTTGAGACTTTTGTTCAGGTTCTTACCCCCTTTCATTCATGTTGCTCTTCTTTAAAATTAACTAGTTTTTACTTTCCCTTTGATTTATCTCCTAAAGCAATGGGATGGACTATCTTCACACTTGTTTTCCCCCAATAATGTCACTACCTATGGATTCTTGATCTTTTCTTTTCACATCCCATACTTCTCTATTTTGCTATGACCCTCATGGTTGTCTCTATCTCACACATGACAACATTAATAATTATTTACCTTTTTAAATCTTATATATCTTCTTTCCATTTAGTACATAGACCCTAGATTGAAAGTCATTCCACATAGGAAAAATGCAGATGCCACAATGGTCCAATAGCTCATACTTAATTGCAAAATATTTTATTGTTTAATATCAGTGCATATAAATGTCGAATGTCAGACACTTGAGAATGAACCTTACAATATTTCAAGGCCCATCTCTAGTTTCTAAGTCAATTATAGTAGTGTTGTTCTTGGGAAATCAGAGCAACACAGGTGATGAGACACTACATATATGGCTGAATGCGGTATAGATGTCTAAAAATATGGAAAACACTTTGGTATGCAGCATGAACAAAGACTAGGATGAATAATTTGCTCAATTTAGGTGCATAATAAATGATTAAGATTCTTTCAAAAAATTGAATAGATTTCCCTTTATGTGAACCATAGAGTATAGTCTAACTGATTAATAATAAATGCAAGAGAAAGGTCCATATCCAGATCATGTTACCTTTGTTTCTATTCTGACTGATGCAAAAGGATGTTACCACAATCTTTTAAATAATGTAGCTCTAGTGTTAAAGAATGCAATGCTTTGATGTTATGATTCAAAAAATTTGTATTCCACCCATAGTAGAACATTTGTTATGATAAAAATAAAATATTATTTGTTACTTTTCAATATGAATACAATGCAAAATTGCTATTGATTATTTGTTCAAAATTTAACCTACTTAAAATGACTTTTTCTTTTAAGTGGAAATTTTGTTTATGACCTTGTTTGAGATTTGTTTGTCTGATGCAAAAGTAAAGATTCCCTAATAGGATATAAACTTCTCCTGCCTCCAATGACTTTTACTTTAGGTTGGATTTTTGTCAAGGCCCATTTTGAAATATGTTTCTGTTACAAAAGTAAAAATTCCCTGATAAGATATACACTTCTCATGCTTCCAATGATTTTTACTTTAGGTTAGAGTTTTATCAAAGACCTTTTTGAAATCTGTTTATCTATTACAAAATTAAAGACTCATTCATTAATAGCCCTTTCCTTTCTAATTCCATGGGGACTTATTTTAGTTTATAAGCCTTTTTAGAAAATTTAATCCATAATTTGTGTTTCGTTAATTTGTTGAACCAGTAATTTTCTTTTCTTTTTAGCAACTAAATTATGGATTTTATGAGCTAGAAGATTACGATTTAGTGGTTCACCAATATGATTCGACTATTCTAAAGGGCATGGGTGGAGTGACTGGTTAGGATAGCTTATTCTTTGCATAAAATTTGTTAGGGGCCAAAAATAGATTGCCTTGATAGGAAGGTTGGTTATTCCTTGAGGTCATGTTTTCTAACAGCCTAAAGAATGATCAATAGGCCCAAGACCATTCTTTAAGGTTTGTGTCTCATTTTCTTTGCATTTTTTTTAGTTTATGTTTTATTTAAGAATTTATTAATTTTGATCTTAACACTAAATTAAAAAAACACAATTCTAAAAATAAATTTTAACTCCCTTTCTTCACCTCACAACATAAACTCCTTTTTTTCGCCCCAACTCCCATTTTATCCCAACTTGACAGTAAGTAAGACCAAGGTAACACAGACGGGTTTTGAGCTAGGTCATGAGGATACTCTAGAGGTAAAAAAAATAAAAAATAAAAAACCCTCTTCCTAAATGTTTAATGAATATTTTTAAAAAAAAGTATGAAATGTTACTAAAATAATGTACAATCGATAATTATAAATAACTCTCGTAACATAAGCCTCCTTCCTTCGCCTCAACTCCTCCTCACCCCAACTTGGCAGTAAGTAAGACCAAGGTAAGGCGGACAAGCGTTGGTCTGGGTCGTGGGGAATGCTTCTAATTTAAAAAAAAACATACCCCCCCTTCTTAACAGGCCAAGACCATTCTTTAAAGTTTGTGTCTCGTTTTCTTTGCATTTTTTTTAGTTTACGTTTTATTTAAGAATTTATTTATTTTGATCTCAACACTAAATTTAAAAATCACAATTTTGAAAAATAAATTTTACCCCCTTTCCTTCGCTTGAGCTCCTTCTTGACCCCAACTTGGCAATAAGTAAGACCAAGATAAGGCAGACGAACCTTGCGCTGGGTCACGGGGATACTCAAGAGGTAAAAAATACAAAAACATAAGCCCCATTTCCTAAATGTTTTATGAATATTTTTTAAAAAAGTATGTATTGTTACTAAAATAATGCACAATCAGTAATTATAAATAACCCTTGCAATATAAGCCCCCTTCCTTCGCCTCAACTCCTTCCTGCCACAACTTGGCAGTAAGTAAGACCAAGATAAGGCAGACAAGCGTTGGTGTGGGTCGTGGGGAATGCCTCTAATTTTTAAAAAAACATAGTCCCCCTCTTCTTAATAGGTCAAGACCATTTCTTTAAGGTTTGTCTCATTTTCTTTGCATTTTTTTTAGTTTACATTTTTATTTAAGAATTTATTTATTTTGATCTCAACACTAAATATAAAAATCACAATTTTGAAAATACATTTTACCCCTTTCCTTCATCTCAACTCCTTCTTAACCCCAACTTGGCAGTAAGTAAGACCAAGGTAAGACAGATGGGCCTTGGGTTGGGTCACGGGGATACTCTAGAGGTAAATAATAAAAACATAAGCCCCATTCCTAAATGTTTTATGAATATTTAAAAAAAAAAAATGAATTGTTATTAAAATAATGCGCAATCGATAATTATAAATAACCCTCGCAACATAAGCTCCCTTCTTTCACCTCAACTCCTTCCTGACCCCAACTTGGCAGTAAGTAAGACCAAGGTAAGGCGGATAGACGTTGGTGTGGATCGTGAGGAATGCCTCTAATTTAAAAAAAAACATAGTCCCCCCCTTTCTTAATAGGCCAAGACCATTTTTTAAGGTTTGTGTCTCATTTTTTTTGCAATTTTTTTAGTTTACATTTTTATTTAAGAATTTATTTATTTTTATCTCAACACTAAATATAAAAATCACAATTTTGAAAAAACATTTTACCCCCTTTCCTTCGTCTCAGCTCCTTCTTAACCCCAACTTGGCAGTAAGTAAGACCAAGGTAAGACAAACGGGCCTTGGGCTGGGTCACGGGGATACTTTATAGGTAAAAAACAAAAACATAAGCCTCATTCATAAATGTTTTATGAATATTTAAAAAAAAAAGTATGAATTGTTACTAAAATAATGTGCAATCGATAATTATAAATAACCCTCCCAACATAAGCTCCCTTCCTTCGCCTCAACTCCTTCATGACCCCAACTTAGCAGTAAGTAAGACCAAGATAAGACGGATAGGCATTGGTGTGGGTTGTGGGGAATGCCTCTAATTTTTAAAAAAACATAGTCCCCCTTTCTTAATAGGCCAAGACCATTTCTTTAAGGTTTGTTTCTTGTTTTCTTTGCATTTTTTTTTGTTTACGTTTTTATTTAAAAATTTATTTATTTTGATCTCAACACTAAATTTACAAATCAAAATTTTGAAAATAAATTTTACCCCCTTTTTCTTTCATCTGAGTTTTTTCTTGACCCCAACTTGGCAGTAAGTAAGACCAAGGTAAGGCTGATGGACCTTGGACTGGGTCACGGGGATACTTTAGAGGTAAAAAGAAATATAAGCCCCTTCCTAAATGTTTTATGAATATTTTAAAAAAAAATGAATTGTTATTAAAATAATGCACAATCGATAATTCTAAATAACCATCGCAACATAAGCTCCCTTCCTTTGCCTCAACTCCTTTCTGACTCCAACTTGGCAATAAGTAAAACCAAGGTAAGGTGGAAAGGCATTGGTCTGGGTCATAGGGAATACCTTTAATTAAAAAAAAACATAGTCCCTCTCTTTTTAATAGGCCAAGACCATTTTTTAAGGTTTGTGTCTCATTTTCTTTACATTTTTTTTTAGTTTTTTTCAACAAAAGTTTACAAGCCACTAAAAAAAAATTTATTTAAGAATTTATTTATTTTGATCTCAACACTAATTTTGTTTATATTAAAATAGTTTAGAACATATACAATATATTATCAGGTGTCTTGTTTACATATATTTTGCTCCTCTATTTCCCGCTTCTATACAATATCCTTTTTTTTTTGTTTGTTACATGTATAACAAAACTGGTTGTAGCCCTGAGTCAGCTGAATGAGTGGTTTTCTCCTCATATCTAGGAGGAAGCACATCTGAATCTTCAAGAAGCTTTTGCATGTACTGAGTCAAAGCCTCGATCTCCTTTGGATGCAACATATCCATATGTTTCCTGAAGTAGTGGATAGACTGAATATCTTCTTTGTAGATCTGTAAGGCACCCTCACGAATCAAGGTCATAAATTTGTCTTTAGATATCTCCATGACAACAAAAACCTGTGATATGATAAAGAAATGTGAGTTTATTATTAAACTCAGTAAGCCTCCTCTTCTTGTTCTGAAAAACCTTTCCATTCCTTTTCTTCCACAAAAACCATAACACCTCACAAGACAAGACAAACCATAACCAATTCATCTTAAAGTCAAAGGATTCTACAAAACTAGCAAGGACCTCACTCCAAGAAAGACCAGGCTTGTGGTTCCAAGCAAGAGAAGGACCAAGAAAGATGGACCGCACGTCACGGGCATATTCACACTAAAAAAATAGATGCTCAAAGGACTCCTGCACATCACGCACAACACACTTAATAGACATGAGACACTCAACAGATAAAAAAGGAGCCAACAACAAGCTTTCTTAACAAAAGGAGTCATCTAAAACAAGACTTTTTAGGTTCAATGGGAGAGTGCCAAAAGATATCAAAAATAAATTGCCATCTGAACTTAGGCCATTCACAACCCCAACCTTGATTAACTTTAGAGAAGATTGAGTAATCCTCTTTTAGCATCAGATAAATCTGTTTAGTAGAGATTTCCAAAAACAGAGAACCATCCAACCACTTAAGTTGTTTCAAAAAAGAATCAGTATCCAGGATCTTACCAGAAAAAAACAACCTGTAGCCTTACCAATGAGGGAGTATGTTTTCTTTTGTGAGGTCGGTATCTCATATTTAGACTTGATCTCCATTGAAGAGACAAATCGATTGTCAATCAGTACACTGCTAATCAAGGATATACCTTTATCATTCCAAATCTTAGCATAGCGGTTTTGGGTTAAAGCAAGGGGTTTGTTATTTAGGTTCACCCCCCACCAAATAGATCTATCCACAACAACATAAGCTAGAGAATTTCCTATTGCATCCTCAGAGGGTAGTAACCTCCTTACCTGTGACCATGCCTTCCAAAGTGATGCAAATACACTAGAGCCAAACACTTGCATGCTATAATCCCTAAGTACAATATCACATAAGGGGATATTCCTCTGTGTTTTACCTTTCTTAACAACCGACCTTTCAATATTGTTTCTTGTTAGCACCTTCCAAGGTTCATTGCCATATAGGGCTTTTACAATCCATTTGGAGGCTAGGGCAATGCCATGGGCCCTGATATCCAATCCCACCATACATCTAGGTCTACAACACCAATTCCAATTCACACAGTGTCTCTTCTTATGCCCCATCCCATCAAACCATAAGAAATCCCTCATAATCTTTTCAAGCTTATTAGTTTGATCATTAACAAACACCCATGCAGAAGCATAGTAAATATGGTGTGAGAAGAGAGCCTCCTGAACAATCTGCACTCTGCTAACCAGGGAAAGCATGCAAGTCTGCCATTTAAAGTGTTTCTTTTCAATTTTAGAGTATAACCATTGCCACATATCTTTAGTAGTCAGATTAATAACAAAGGGAATACCAAGATATCCTACAATATGATTCGGTCCTGCCCATTGCCACCCTTTACCTGTGATCCAATTTGGGGGAATCTTAGACCATCCAAGTATAGTAGATTTGTGAGGTTCTATCTTAGCACCAAAAGCCAAGCAAAAAAACCGAAGTCTTTTCATGGCATTATCAAATTTATCCTCAGACAAGGCTAGGAAGAAGGCAGTATTATTCACAAATTGAGCATTAATCAGATCATCAACATTAGGAAGAGTAAGACCTTTGATAGAGGGTCCAAGTTATGAGGCCCTTAGAATATAATAGAGAGCATCTGCAACAATGACAAACAGGGTCGGGGCAATGAGGCACCCTTGCCTTATAGACCTCCTTAATGGGATAGCTTCAGACATATCTCCATTAATCTCAACAACTATGGAGGAGTCTTTAAAAACAATATCTATCCATATACAAAAGTATGAAGGAAAACCAAATGCTTGCAACATTCCCCTAACAAACGACCATTCTATTTTGTCATATGATTTCTCAAAATCCAATAGGACCATTGCAACATTTTGATTATCATCTTTGGCCCAGTGCATAGCCTCCCAACTGGTGACCAGATTTTCCAGAATATATCTCCCTTTTATAAATCCAGTCTGTGTGGCAGAAATGAACTTATCTAGTAATCCAACAATTCTCCTTGCCAAGATTTTTGCAATGATTTTATATGAGATATTCAGTAAAGTGATAGGTCTCCAATTTTTGACCAAAGTCCTATCACCACCTTTAGGTAACAAATTAATAACACCCTTATTTATATTTTCTCTAAGAGACCCCTGTGCAAAAACATCCTCGTATAGTGCCAGTAGATCCAAGCTTATCCACTCTATGTGCTTCTTGTAGAACTCAATAGGTAGACCATCTATTCCTGGAGACTTGTCATTGGCTAGTAAATTGATCAAACCTTTGATTTCTTCCAAAGAGATCTTATGGCTCAACACCTTAGCATCCTTGCAAGATATTTTCTTAGGGATTAGCACTAAACATTTTTCTAGGGCCTTCTGATTACTATCCCCATGCTCAGATGAGAAGAGACTAATATGAAAATTGAAGAATGCATCTTTGATGGCTACCGAATCATTAGTGATTACATTGTTGACTTGAATATCTTCAATAAGTTCTCTCTTATTCTTAGCTCTGATAAGATTGAAAAATTAACTGGACCCCTTATCTCCCTCTTTGATCCAATACATCCGAACTCTAACCTTCTGCCCTTTAATCTTTAAATTCTGTAGTTTCCTTAAAAGGTTCTTCACCGAGGACAACTCTCTTTCCAATCTAAGATCATTCCCCTTATTCTGCAGATCTTATTCAATCTCATTAAGCCTAGTTTGAAGCAAGGATTCCTCCTTAGACCTGTCCATAGCATTCTTCTTTCCGATAATCTGAAACATTTTTTTCCAGGATGTAGTAAGTTTCTCCCACTGTCCCCTTGGTCAGAGATGAGGTGAATAACATTTAGTCAACTGAGAGACCATCAAAATAGCATCTACATTATCGTCATCATTTATCAAGGAGACATTCAGTTTGAAGCCAATTCCTCTTTTAGGTCTAACCATAGAGGAAGGATCAAGGTCCAAATCAACAGTGTAGGAGATAGGAGAGTGATTCAAGATGCTAGTAGGGGATACAGAGATGGGGGCTTGCCACCTCTGAGGGAGGAAGGAGAAGAAATAAGCATCTACATAACATCTATCCAATCTACAGTATAGTCTCTGTTTACCACTTTGGTTGTTGCACCATGTGAACCTACCACAAAAAGAGTCTTTCCTCCTCTCCATGAGATCAATCAGGTTAAATCTTATTTTGAACTTGGACCAAACAAATTGTTCATTCCCCTTCAACAATGTTTAATACCACCACTTTTGTCATCACCATGTTCAATCATGTTAAAATCTCCCACAAAATTCTAGTGTGCATTCGATAATCCGGTTGTTAGTAGCCAGTCCCAAAGTCTAGCTTTGTCTTTATAGTCATTAGCAGCATAGATGTTGCAAATACCAAAAACACAATCTTTCTCCTTAAAGGTAACCCACAAGGCTCTTTGACAGGGCGAGACACCATTAGCAATGATCTTATCAGTCCATTTGGGGCCAACCATAATGGCAGTACACCTTTACCCCTCTCATGATTTGAATGAAACCCTATGGCCTGATCCCACATAAATCTCAACATAATATAGGCTTGAAACCCCACCACCCTAATCTCTTGAAGACATATAATGTCTTTTTCCTTGATGCTATTACACCATTTTCTGACAACATATTTTATATCAGACATTTCCAGGCCCCTAACATTCCAACTATGTATGTGCATCATCATAAGAACTTATTTGGAGGAGGGATTCTGATTCTTGTACAATCTATTAAAACATTCAGGAACCTCATTAACTTTATTGCTATTACAATTGGAGAGAGATTGTCTATCAGATGTTTTTCTTTTCTTTCTCAATTTTTTACTAACCACTTCAATGAATTGCTCATCATTACTACTATTCACTAAGCCATTCGAGCCAAATGGTACAATCTTCCTATCAACAAAACCATCCACCATGGAGTTTGTGATACCAGGTAAGGGATTACTCACCCTCAAGTCAGATGGGACTAGGGTGGCATTTCTTAAAAGATGAGCCTCTCCTTAATACTTGCAAGAGCAATCTTTTGGGCATTTAACCTGAGTTGGAGAGAGGGATTCACAACCCTTCCTTGATCAAGGAAAGGAGGATCAAAATGTACCGATTGACACCCGCCAAGGTTCTTGGAGGGATCATTAATGCAGGGGGCTTGAACAACCTCATATTCATCCTCAAACAGAGGATTTGAAAGACTAACAAATTTATTTCCATTACTATCACCAGTAGGGAATTCTAGGCCAGATTTAACAATCACTTGGCCTATATCAGAATTAGTATCAATGGGTACAGAGACCCCCTCTTTCGAGGAGGAAACAACTTTTGGCATTCTGTTATTATCACTCCTCAACTTATTACTATTATCAACATTAAAATTAATTATGAGATTTCTTCAGAGAAGGGCAGTCTTTTCTTACATGTCCATTAGTTTTACAGAAAAAACGTGCCCCCAAATTACCCAACAAGGACATTTCCCAAGTATAGTTTTCCCCTTCAAATTCTAGAGAGATGATGTTGGGAAACATTATCTCGGGGTCAAGAGCAACGAGTGCCCGAGCATGAAAATGGGGGAGGGTAGTTCTCGAGCCTTCGACTTGCAGAAGGGACCCTAGGGGCTTCAATATTTGAGAGATGAAAGATCCAAATTTAGGCTGCAGGTTTTCAATTTCAACCCAATTGGGGGATGAACGAGCAATAACCTACTCTACATTCCCTTTGGGGGACCAAGGAAAATCCCTAAACAAAGAGCACCCGACATTCCAAAAGTTCTTTTTCAAAACTCTATCTTGCATATTATGAGACTTAAAGAAAATTACAAACAAGCCCTTCTGAATCATTCTGCAGAAATGAACATGAATTCCTAATTTTCTACCCCACACATTAACAATCCAATCATCAAGAAACTTCCTCGAAGGCAACGATTCTCTATCCATGCATATAAAGAAAACTGCAATATTTCTTAACCAAGATTGTTCGGCCCTAATAGCCTTAACCATATTCTCATTAGGCGACAGGGAGAGGGTTTTCAACCTGAGAGGATGAGACTTACCATTTCCTCCTCCTCCGAGGTCATTCACCGCTCTACCATCCTCGAGTTCACGTCTATCTCCATCGGTTGTGGTTCCTCCCGAGGTGGTTTCCGTGTACATGCGCTCGAGCCTACAAAAGGATCCATTAAAACATGTAGAAGGTGGACAAATGGTGGTTGAATGCTTTGAAACCACTGCCTTGTAAGAGAGTTTTTCATGCTCTTCCTTTTGCGGAATGGTGGCCTCATTTCCCAAACCTCCTTCATTATTAATGATGTCATTCTCTGATAACTCAATGATGAACGAATAGTACCAAACCAGTACTCAAAGGGGGGGGTGAAACAGTATAGACAAAAGCACAATCCTAAACCGGTTTGTCAGCAGACATTGTACTTTAACAAACAAACAGTAACATCGATCTTAAACATAGTACAACAGGCAAAACCCAAAATAACTAAGACAAGCATAAACCGGTTGACACTTATCTTCTCACATAGTCTAATACTTCATTTCCATTTCATCCTAGTGCATGAAAAGGTAATCTATCATTAAAAACATATATATAAATAGCTAGATCAACATGATTCACTGCTTCACAAAAAACAACATATCATCACATGAAAAGGACATCACATATGACACACATATTTTTCACGTGGAAACCCAACTAGGAAAAACCACGATGGGGATGAGTACCCACAAGCGTGTTTTTGAACTCTTTAGAAGTCTGCTCTATTAGGAGCCTTGTCCGGTTGAAGACTGATACAATAGGTTTTGTTAGGAACCGATATTGTTAGGGATCATCCAGTTAAGGGATGGCTAGAATACCCGGTTAAGGGTTAAACCCTATTAAAGGTTACCTTGTTAGAGGATTTCAAGAACTCAATGGTTTTGAGTCACCCTGTTAAAGGATTTACAGTAAGCCGGTTAAAGCTACCCTGTTAAGGGATTTCCCAACTGTTGAGGTGGTTAGAGATCAACAGGTATTACAATAATCTGGTAACAACACTCAATGCCAATGCAAATCCGCTTTAGCTCCTCTTCACCTTCTGCACTTACACTCTGCAGGTATCACTTCTCTCCTCTGGTCTGGCAAGATTCGTGTATCTCTTCTCTTGGATACACACACACAACTTTTGCCAACAACAACAAAAAGAAACACAACATCGACCTTATAGGAAAATAGATAGGTCGGTAGCATAAACCCTATACCTTAACTTGTTAGGTTAAGAAATTCAAACGGTTCAATCCTGACCGTTGAGCACACTACATTAAATGCAACAATCTTGATCCAATCTCAAGACATTCTCCATCGTTCATTTTCCACCGATTGCATGGCCGCTGATAACCCATCACTCATTATCACCGTTTACAGACTTCGCACATTCCCGAGGTAGATAGGAACAATCTCCTTCATGCAAGATCCTTCACGTGCACAAGGCTAACATGGCACCATGATCTGTTCTTCATTACAATGCTAACTCATCACACAAAGTCACCGATTGAGTCACACAGGCTTGAGACACTTCAACCGAAAACACTGAAGTTGTGACTACCAACCGGTAGTCATACAAAGCTTCCATGTGTCGGTTCCCATAACCACGTGCCGGTTCACCTTAAGCAAACACATCGCTTTACTTTGGCACAAATGTCGGTTCATAGTGTTATACCAGTTCTCATATATACCGGTTCTTTCCTCTTCGGCATATTGACATCAATGACAACATACAATGTCATTATGTCCTCATACCGATTCACATAATGCCAACAATCTCCCCCTTTGGCATTGATGGCAATATACAAAGATATCTCTCCGCTTCACATCTTCTCCCCCAATTTCTGCAGATATCTTCTTCACTTCTCTTCTTCTCCCCCTTTGACAACAATACCAAAGTGGAGGCACAAGCTTCCTTGTTCCATTATGTTTCTCCCCCTGAGGAGTAGCATCCTTCAACACATCAATCCTAAAGAAAAATTTGACTATGCAATACCTGACTGATGTGGAGCATATGCCTTTAGTTCACCTCTTGAAGGGGCAGCACCCCTAATTGACCTCTTAAGTACATAAATGTAGCCTTTGGGAGAGGCTTGGTGAATATGTCTACTAACTGCGCCTTGCTGGAGACATGTTCTAGTGCAATCTCTTTGTTCTGAACTTTTTCCTTCAAGAAATGATACTTAAGCTCAAAGTGCTTGGTTCTAGAATGCAAAACCGGATTCTTGGAGATGTTAATTGCACTAGTATTGTCACAAAATATACTTACTGGTTCAGATATAGGAATTTTGAAGCCATTTAATACATGCTTCATCCAAATTGTCTGAGTGTAGTTCATGAAAGTTGCAACATACTCTACTTCTGTTGTAGACTGAGAGATACAACTCTGCTTCTTACTCATCCATGAGACCAATCTACCACTGAGAAAGAATGCACCACCGGTTGTGCTCTTTCGGTCATCTACATTACCTGCCCAATCAGCAGAATACTTTCAAGTTGAAGTCCTTGTTATATGGATACCACAATCCATAATCAATAGTTCCCTTCAGATACCTAAAAATTCGTTTGACTGCAACCAAGTGGGATTCTCTTGGGATTTTCTGGAAACTTGTAGTAATGCCAACTGCATGTGCAATATCTAGTCTACTATGCACTACATAATGCAACTTACCAATCATTGATCGGTATTCCTTCTCATCAACCAATGTTGAGTCATCCTCTTTGGATAATTTACAACCGGTCACCATCGATGTACCAACCGGTTTGCTATCTTCCATGCCAAAGGTCTTCAACACTTCTTTGACATACTTGGACTGAGTGATAAAGATTCCATCTCTCATTTGCTGGATTTGCAGTCCAATGAAGAACTTAATCTCTCCTATGAGTGACATCTCAAACTCTTTCTTCATCTCATCTGCAAACTCATGACTCATCTTGTCATCTCCACCAAAGATAATGTCATCAACAAATACCTCACAGATCAAGATCTGATCTCCTTCAGAATTCAAGTAGATATTGCTATCTTCACTTGTTCTCTCAAATCCAATCTACCACTGAGAAAGAATGCACCACCGGTTGTGCTCTTTCGGTCATCTACATTACCTGCCCAATCAGCAGAATACTTTCAAGTTGAAGTCCTTGTTATATGGATACCACAATCCATAATCAATAGTTCCCTTCAGATACCTAAAAATTCGTTTGACTGCAACCAAGTGGGATTCTCTTGGGATTTTCTGGAAACTTGTAGTAATGCCAACTGCATGTGCAATATCTAGTCTACTATGCACTACATAATGCAACTTACCAATCATTGATCGGTATTCCTTCTCATCAACCAATGTTGAGTCATCCTCTTTGGATAATTTACAACCGGTCACCATCGATGTACCAACCGGTTTGCTATCTTCCATGCCAAAGGTCTTCAACACTTCTTTGACATACTTGGACTGAGTGATAAAGATTCCATCTCTCATTTGCTGGATTTGCAGTCCAATGAAGAACTTAATCTCTCCTATGAGTGACATCTCAAACTCTTTCTTCATCTCATCTGCAAACTCATGACTCATCTTGTCATCTCCACCAAAGATAATGTCATCAACAAATACCTCACAGATCAAGATCTGATCTCCTTCAGAATTCAAGTAGATATTGCTATCTTCACTTGTTCTCTCAAATCCAATCTTCACAAGATGGGAATGCCATACCATGCTCTAGGTGTCTGCTTTAGACAATATAAGGCTTTATGTAGCCTACATACCATGTCACTATCTTCTGATAGGGCAAGCCCATCCGGTTTCTCTATATACACTTCCTCTTCAGTACACCATTTAGGAATCAAAATTTTACATCCATTTGATATACTTTGAATCCTTTAAAAACTGCATATGCAAGAAGCATACGAACTCCTTCCAATCTGGCTATAGGAGCAAAGGTTTCTCCATAGTCTTCTCCTTCTTCTTGGGCATATCATTTGCACACCAATCTGGCTTTGTTTCTAATCACTGTGTCATCCTCATTCAGCTTATTTCTGAAAACCCATTTGGTACCAATGACATTTTTATGCTCTGATTTGGGTACCAAAGACCATGTACCATTTTTCTCTATCTAGTCAAGTTTCACTTCCATTGCCTTGATCCAGTCTTCATCTTTCAATGATTTAGGCTCAAATTCAGAGATCATACATGAGTTTTCTCTAACCTTTCTTCTTGTAAGGATTCCTGCATCCTTATCTCCTATGATATGCTTAGGATCATGATTCAACTTGACATACCAAGGAATGGTCTTGATAGATTCCTCTTGCTTTTCTTCTTCATCCGCATCTCCATCAGTATCAACATCTACATCTATCGGTGTAGGAGCATTGTTACTGGTACTTGGTTGACTGACAACCGGTTCCCAGAAGGTTACAACCAGTTCATTTACCACTTGCTCACTGTCGGTTTCCTTAGTTTTCTTAGAGGTTTCATCAGCTCTTACGTTGATGCTTTCCATAATTCTCTAAGTCCTATTATTGAAACACTTGAAAGCTTTGCTCTTGGTGGAATACCCGAGGAATATTCCCTCATCACATTTCGCATCAAATTTTCTCTGGTGTTCGCTCCTCTTGATGTAACATTTGCTACCAAACAATGTAAAGTAGCTAACCACGGGTGTCTTATCGGTCCAATACTCATAAGGAGTTGTATCCTTACCTTTCTTGATGAGTACCCAGTTCATTGTGTAGACTGCAGTGCTCACCGCTTCTCTCCAAAAGGTGTGAGCTACCTTTCCTTGAATCAACATGGTTCTAGTTGCTTCAACTACAGTTCGGTTATTCCTCTCTGCTAGGCCATTTTGTTGTGGAGTCTGGGGGGCAGACAGTTGCCTCTTGATGCCATGTTCTTCACAGTACTTGTTGAATTCACCGGAAGTGAATTCCCCTCCTTGATCAGTTCTCAGACACTCGATCCTTTTACCACTTTCCTTCTCCACTAATGCTCTGAAAGCTTTGAACTTTACAAGAGCTTCAGACTCATCTTTTAAGAATGTGACCCACATCATTCTTGAGTAATCATCAGTGAGAATCATGAAGTACCTATCACCCTGAACACTCCTAGTTTTCATAGGACCACACAAATCAGTATGCACAAGATCAAGCAAATTGTCTGCAGTGAAAGGTCTACCTTTAAAGATTGAGGAAGACATTTTCCCTAATTGACATTCTCTACACAAGGTATTGTCCGGTTTGCTTAGCACTGACAACCCTCTAACTACCTTGATCTTACTGGCCTTCACAATGTTATCAAAGTTTGCATGGTAGAGTCTCCTATGCCATATCCAGCTATCATCAAATTTAGCCATAAGACACGTACTTATATTTGCATTCAGCTGAAATAGGTTACCTTTGGTCTGCATGTCGGTGGCCACCAATTCACCATTCTTTCCTTTGATTCTACACACTCCATTCTTGAATTCCAGAGAGACCACTGTCATTTAGCTGGGCAACCCAATACACATTGTCAGCACTACTTTTTCCATTCAGAGAGATGGACCCTCTGCCTTTGAACATGCATGGTGCATCATTTCCAAAGTGAACCACACCACCATCATACTCTTCCAAGGATAAAAACTTGCTTCGATCACCAGTCATATGATGAGAACAGCCACTGTCAATGATCCACTCATTGGAATTATCAAACCGGGAGACAAGAGCCTTCTTGTCTGACACATCTTCCTTGATAGCAACAAACATAATATCTTCATTTTCTTCATCTTCTGATTCCTCATCTGTGACACCTTCATCAACTGCCACAAAACAGTTTCTTCGGTTTCCTCCTTTGAATTTCTTGAACCTTTCCAGTTTGTCCTTGTTGTCACCATTAGGATAGTTTATAGCAATATGTCTTATCCGGTTGCAAGAAAAGCATTTCAAAGGGAGCTTTCCTCTGTATTTGTCGGTTCCTTTAGGAAGTTTCCTGGCAAGAAAAGCTTCAAATGCCATCAGAATCTCCTCATCATCCATTTCTCTGCTCTATCTTGGTTCACCACTAGTGTTAGCTTCTTTTCCTTTTCTGGATGGTACGACAGAAGCTTTAAAAGCTGATTCAGTCTTTTGAACATTGTCATCAAAATTGTTTAGCTTATAGGCTGTCAACTTTGCAATGATGGAGTCTAGGGATACCTTAGTCTTGTCTATTGATCTCAACTCCTGAATAGCAGCAACCCTTATTGCATAGACTGGTAATAAGGATCTCAGGACTTTGCTCACCACAGTGGAATCTTCTATTTTACCACCTGCACTCTTGATATCTCCAACAACAGTTTTGATTCTTATTCCATCCTATTGAATGGTCTCACCTTCAACCATCTGCATGTCTTCAAACTTCCCTCTAAGGTTTTCTTCCTTAGCTTGTTTTACATGCTCATCACCGCCATAGATATTTTCAAGAGTATCCCATACCTCTTTTGGATTTACCTTATCTTGGACATTAATAAACTCAATGTCAGATAAACTACTAATTAAGGCTTCCATGACTTGCCCCTTCTCCTGCAACTCTCTCTTTTGGTCATCGGTGAGAGTATCGGTAGGAGCAACATAGCCATTCTCAACATAACTCCAGTGTTGGGCAACCATGCTTCTGATGTATATCTTCATTCTGTCTTTCCATATACTAAAATTTTCTCTATTGAACTTTGGATCTTCCCTCTTCATCATTAGATTGAGATCTTTACCTCAAGCGGTGAAGCTTATAACACTGAGGACCTGGAGGATGCTCTGATACCAATTGATAACTCAATGATGAACGGATAGTACCAAACCGGTACTGAAAGGGGGGCTGAATCAGTACAGACAAAAACACAATCCTAAACCAGTTTGTCAGCAGACATTGTGGTTTGACAGACAAACAATAACATCGGTCTTAAACACAGTACAACCGACAAAACCCAAAATAACTAAGACAAGCATAAACCGGTTGACACTTATCTTCTCACACAGTCTAATACTTCATTTCCATTTCATCCTAGTGCATGAACAGGTAATCTATAATCAAAAACATATATATAAATAGCTTGATCGACATGATTCACCGCTTGACAGAAAACAACATATCATCACATGAGAAGGACATCACATATGACACACATATTTTTCACATAGAAACCCAACTAGGAAAAACCATGGTGGGGATGAGTACCCACAAGCTTGTTTTTGAACTCTTTAGAAGTCCGCTCTGTTTGGAGCTTGTCCGGTTAAAGACTGATACAATAAGTTTTGTTAGGAACCGATCCTATTAGGGATCACCCGGTTAAGAGATGGCTAGAATACCCGTTTAAGGGTTAAACCCTATTAAAGGTTACCTTGTTAGAGGATTTCAAGAACTCAATGGTTTTGAGTCACCTTGTTAAAGGATTTACAGTAAGTCAGTTAAAGCTACCCTGTTAAGGGATTTCCCAATTGTTGAGGTGGTTAGAGATCAACAGGTATTACAATGATCTGGTAACAGCACTCAATGCCAATGCAGATCCGCTTTAGCTTCTCTTCACCTTCTGCACTTACACTCTGCAAGTATCACTTCTCTCCTCTGGTTTGACAAGAATCGTGTATCTCTTCTCTTAGATACACACACACAACTTTTGCCAACAACAATAGAAAGAAACACAACATCGACCTTATAGGAAAACAAATAGGTCGGTAGCATAAACCCTAAACCCTAAACCTGTTAGGTTAAGGAATTCAAATGGTTCAATCTTGGCAGTTGAGCACACTGCATTGAATGCAACAGTCTTGATCCAATCTGAAGACATTCTTCATCGTTCGTTTTCCACCGATTTCATGGTGGCTGATAACCCATCACTCATTATCACTGTTTACAGACTTCACACATTCCCGAGGTAGATAGGAACAATCTCCTTCATGCAAGATCCTTCATGTGCACAAGGATGATATGGCACCACGATCTATTCTTCATTACAATGCTAACTCATCACACAAAGTCACCGATTGAGTCACACAGGCTCGAGACACTTCAACTGGAAACCCTGAAGTTGTGACTACCAACCGGTAGTCATACAAAGCTTCCATGTGCCGGTTCCCATAACCACATGTTGGTTCACCTTAAGCAAACACAGTGCTTTACTTTGGCACAAATGTCGATTCATAGTGTTATACTGGTTCTCATATATGCCAGTTCTTTCCTCTTCAGCATATTGACATCAATGACAACATACAATGTCATTATGTCCTCATATCGATTCACATAATGCCAACAATTATCATCATTCCTTCAAGAGGGATCTTCATTACTCAGACTACCCATCAATCTTGCATGAGCGACCTCAATGAAAGGGCACGAACAAAACCTAAGTCCAAGGACAAATTGACACAAAAGAAAACAAGCATGCCGAAGGAAGAGAAAAAATAAAGAAGAGAACAAAGCACGACAAAGGTACACATGAGGCGAAAAATAAAATCAATCCCTTCAAGATTAAAAATCGCACGGGAAAGAGGACACGCATCACCCGATAAGATACCACGATGACCTCAGAAGCGAACACCAGCAGATTGGTTTGAAATCCGAGGAAGGTGACAGGACATCCTCCCTAGATCTGTACAAGTTGCAGAGCACACTCTTCAGTTTTTTGGTCTCACCCAATCTCAACACTAATTTTAAAAATCACAATTTTGAAAATAAAGTTTACCCTCATTCGTTCGCCTGAGCTCCTTCTTGACCCCAACTTGGCAATAAGTAAGACCAAGGTAAGGCAGAAGGGCCTTGGGCTAAGTCACGAGGACACTGTAGAGGTAAAACAATAAAAATAGAAGCCCCCTATCCTAAATGTTTTATGAATATTTAAAAAAAAGGTATGAATTGTTACTAAAATAATGTACAATCGATAATTATAAATAACCCTCGCAACATAAGCCCCCTTTCTTCACCTCAACTCCTTCCTGACCCCAACTTGTCAGTAAGACCAAGGTAAGGTGGACAAACATTGGTGTGGGTCATGGGGAATGCCTCTAATTTTTAAGAAAAACATAGTCCCCCCTTCTTAATAGGCCAAGACCATTTCTTTAAGGTTTGTGTCTCGTTTTCTTTGCATTTTTTTTAGTTTACATTTTTATTTAAGAATTTATTTATTTTGATCTCAACACTAAATTACAAATCGTAATTTTGAAAATAAATTTACCCTATTTCCTTCGTCTGAGCTTCTTCTTGACCCCAACTTGGCAGTAAGTAAGACCAAGGTAAGGCAGATGAGTCTTGGACTAAGTCACAAGGATACTTTAGAGGTAAAAAAAAACATAAGCCTCTTCCTAAATGTTTTATGAATATTTTTAAAAAAAGTATGAATTGTTACTAAAATAATGCACAATCGATAATTATAAATAACCCTTGTAACATAAGTCCCTTCCTTTGCCTCAACTCCTTCTTGACCCCAACTTGGCAGTAAGTAAGACCAAGGTAAGGTGGACAGACATTGGTCTGGGTCGTGGGGAATGACTGTAATTTTTTAAAAAAAACATAGTCCCTCCCTTCTTAATAGGCCAAGACCATTTTTTAAGGTTTGTGTCTCATTTTCTTTGCATTTTTTTTAAGTTTATGTTTTATTTCAGTATTTATTTATTTTGATTTCAACACTAAATTTATCACAATTTTGAAAATAAAGTTTACCCCCTTTATTTCATTTGAGCTCCTTCTTGACCTCAACTTGGCAGTAAGACCGACCAAGGTAAGGCAGAAGGGCCTCAGGCTAGGTCACAAGGACACTCTAGAGGTCAAAAAACAAAAACATAAGCCCCTGTCCTAAATGTTTTATGAATATTTAAAAAATATATATAAATTGTTACTAAAATAATGCACAATCGATAATTATAATTTAACCCTTGCAACATAAGCCCCTTTTTTTCGTCTCAATTCCTTCCTGACCCCAACTTAACAGTAAGTAAGACCAAGGTAAGACAGACAGATGTTGGTGTGGGTCGTGGAGAATGCCTCTAATTTAAAAAAACTAGTCCCCCCTTTTTAATAGGCCAAGGCCATTTCTTTAAGGTTTGAGTCTCAATTTCTTTGCATTTTTTTTTAGTTTACATTTTTATTTAAGAATTTATTTATTTTGATTTCAACACTAAATTACAAATCACAATTTTGAAAATAAATTTTACTCCATTTCCTTCGTCTGAACTTCTTCTTGACCCCAACTTGGCAGTAAGTAAGACCAAGGTAAGGCAGACGAATCTTGGACTGGGTCACGGGGATACTTTAGAGGTAAAAAAAAAACATAAGCCCCATTCCTAATGTTTTATGAATATTTAAAAAAAATGTATGAATTGTTGCTAAAATAATGCACGATTGATAATTATAAATAACTCTCGCAACATAAGCGCCCTTTCTTCGTCTCAATTCTTTTTTGACGCCAACTTGGCAGTAAGTAAGACCAAGGTAAGGTAAACAACCATTGGTCTGAATCATGGGGAATGCCTTCTTAATAGGCCAAGACCATTTTTTAAGGTTTGTGTCTCATTTTCTTTGCATTTTATTTTATTTTATATTTTATTTAAGTATTTATTTATTTTGATTTCAACACTAAATTTAAAAATCACAATTTTGAAAATAAAGTTTACCCCCTTTCCTTTGCCTGAGCTCCTTCTTGACCCCAACTTGGCAGTAAGTAAGACCAAGGTAAGGCAGAAGGGCCTTGGGCTAGGTCACAGGGATACCCTATAGATAAAAAAAAAAAAAAACATAAACCCCCTTTCCTAAATGTTTTATGAATATTTTTTTTTTAAATGAATTGTTACTAAAATAATGCACAATCGATAATTATAAATAACCCTCACAACATAAGCCCCCTTCCTTTGCCTCAACTTCTTCCTGACCCCAACTTGGCAGTAAGTAAGATCAAGGTAAGGTAGATAGACGTTGGTGTGGGTTGTGGGGAATGCATCTAATTTTTAAAAAAACATAGTCCTCCCTTCTTAATAGGCCAAGACCATTTTTTAAAGGTTTATCTTGTTTTCTTTGCATTTTTTTTAGTTTACGTTTTTATTTAAGAATTTATTTATTTTGATCTCAACACTAAATTTACAAATCACAATTTTGAAAATAAATTTTACCCCCTTTCCTTCGTCTGAGCTTTTTATTGACCCCAACTTGGCAGTAAGTAAGACCAAGGTAAGGCAGACAGGCCTTGGGCTAGGTCATGGGGATATTCTAGAGGTGAAAAAAAAACATAAGCCCCCTTCTTAAATGTTTTATGAATATTAAAAAAATAAGTATGAATTGTTACTAAAATAATGCACAATGGATAATTATAAATAAGCCTCTTTTTTCTTTGTCTCAACTCCTTCCTGATCCCAACTTGGCAGTAAGTAAAACAAAGCTAAGACAGACAGACATTGGGCTAGGTCATGAGGAATGCCTCTAATTTTATATATATAAGCCCCCTTCTTAATAGGCCAAGACCATACTTTAAGGTTTGTGTCTCGTTTTCTTTGATTTTTTTTTAGTTTATATTTTATTTAAGAATTTATTAATTTTGATCTCAATATTAAATTTAAAAATCACAATTCTAAAAATAAAATTTAAACCCTTACTTTCATCTCAGCTCCTTGACCCCAACTTGGCAGTAAGTAAGACCAAGGTAAGGCAGACGGGTTTTGGACTGGGTCACGAAGATATTGTAGAGGTAAAAAAAAAAAAAAAACCCTTCTTAAATGTTTTATGAATATATAAAGTATGAATTGTTATTAAAATTATGCACAATTGATATTCTTCCTTCGCCTCAACTCCTTCCTGACCCCAACTTGGCAGTAACTAAGACTAAGGTAAAGCAAATATGTGTTGGGCTGGGTCGTAAGGAATGCCTCTAATTTGAAAAAAAAAAACATAAGCCCCCTTACTAAATGTTTTATGAATATTTCAAAAGAATTGTTAATAAAACAATGCACAAATAAAAGTTTACTCACTATAAAAATATCATTTAGAAAGTATAAGAATTTCACCATAATTATTTAAAAACACATTTTGACTCAACATATTAATACTATGTAAATAATTTTGATTATAAATAAAACAAAATATATTGTGTCGTGTCATGTTGTGTGTAATATTATGTGTATTTTTGTGTTGTGTTGTTTTGTTGTTGTCTTAAGTCAATTAGGGGAGGCCAAACAAGCTTCCACCCTCACATGGTTGGCCTTGTTAGTAGAGAATGTTTGAAAAAATATTCTTGAAGCTAAGAGAAGTTTGTGTAAATATATTCATTTAAAATAAATAATATTATATGCATGTTGAAATTCTCAAATAAAAAGAAATTATAGTTTTAATTATCGTTTATCATTAGTAGTGTAAGAGTCTTATCTCAAACTCTAATAAGAATATACTAGTGATATATATAAAACATGATTTTTTTTGTTACAACATCTTAACATATTATTTCCCTATTGTCTTTGTGGAATATCACTATGTGTGCTTATGATGTGTGAATAAATAATATTCCATATAGTTCATATTATATGCATGTTGAAATTTTCAAAGTAAATTTAAGAAATTATGAATTCAGAGGTGAAAATAAAAGTACATTTTAATTATTCCTTATAGTTTTAGGTATAATTATTTCATTTATCATTAGTAGTGTAAGAACCTTATCTCAAACACTAAAAAGAACACACTAGTGATATAAAACATGATTTCTTTTTGTTATGACATCTTAACATATTGTTTCCTATGACTTTTGTGTCATATCACTATGTGAACATGGGATGTATGCATGACTTAACCACTATGTGTACCTATTATGTGTGTAAATAAATTATATTTTATATAGTTTATATGATATGCATGTTGAAATTCTCAAAGTAAATTTAAGAAATTGTGAATTCAAAGGTGAAAATAAAAGTACATTTTAATTATTCATTATAGTTCTAGGTATAATTATTTCATTTATCATTAATAGTGTAAGATTCTTATCTCAAACACTAAAAAGAACACACTAGTGATATAAAACATGATTTCTTTCTGTTATGACATCTTAGCATATTGTTTCCTATGGCTTTTGTGGCATATCACTATGTGAACATGGGATGTATGCATGACTTAACCACTATGTGTACCTATGATGTGTGTAAATAAATTATATTTTATATAGTTTATATTATATGCATGTTGAAATTTCCAAAGTAAAAGAAATTGTGATTTCAAAAATTCTCAAAGTAAATTTAAGAAAAATTGTGAATTCAGAGGTGAAAATAAAAGTACATTTTAATTATTCATTATAGTACTAGGTATAATTATTTTATTTATCATTAGTAGTGTAAGAACCTTATCTCAAACACGAAAAAGAACACACTAGTGATATAAAACATGATTTCTTTTTGTTATGACATATTAGCATATTATTTCCCTATGGCTTTTGTGGCATATCACTATGTGAACATGGGATGTATGCATGACTTAACCACTATGTGTACCTATGATATGTGTATGAGCTACCTTGTTCTAGTTTAGACAGATTTTTGCTATTCGTAGGTGGTAGAAGTTAGGATCCACTAAATCAAATGTTTAGCAAGTTGTTGACATATCATTAATATCTATATGTTGTATTTTGAAAGGCACACCTTGGATATGACAACTAGTATGTGATGTTTGTGATGAACTTATAAGACATTGAGAGGGGGGGTGATCTGAATATCAATTTCACCAACTTAAAACTCAATAGGCATGTAAGAAATAACACTAAGTATGCAATTACTACACAAAGCATAAACCACATGACACAAGAGTTTATACGTAGAAAAATCAAATGGGAAAAACCACGGTGGGAGTTAGTACCCACAAGATCCACTATCTGCAGCATAGAGATCTGACTGGTTAAGGTCTACAACACCCGATTAGGGGCACGCCCTGTTAGAAGTGTCTAAGCTCGATTAAGAGATTTACAAAAAGGCCTGTGAGGACCAGCCCTGTTAGGAGCTACCCAAGTTACTAGGATTTGAAAACACAAGCTAATGTTTCACCTAGTTAGAGGACTTAATGATCAGAACTGTTAGGATCTGACTGCACCCTGTTAGGAGTGACCTTGTAAGAGGATTTTCTTGTTGCAACTGTTAGGAAGACAACAAGTACAAATGATCTCAGTATAACACCTTATGTGTCTGATTATAAGATCCTCTTCAGAACATTACAACATCACAAAGACTTCATCTCTCAACTCCTCTGATCTTCGCACTATCAGAAATACAAAATTCGCTCATCACATCTCACACTATCAAGCTCATGTACATATATCCTTTCATACCTCATCACATAATTAAAATTATCATAAGGTTGGCTAGAACCTTATTACAAATCCCTAGGTTCAATGCATCTAGACAATCTTGCATTGTACGCTTTAGTTATGTTGGCCACTGACATAACAAATCCAATTCTGTGTCGTTTTACCGATCTGAGTGATTTTCATCACTATCGGTTAACTATGTTTCTTGATCTCTGCCTTGTTGATCAAATCTCATTCATCTAATCAAAGTTGCTCATGCGGTCATGAAGTTATCTTCATATAATATTCATGAATGTTGCTGCAAAACCGCATTCCTTCATCCTTCATGGATTTCATGTACTGGTTGTCGATGTGAAACTCTGTCAGTCATTTTACTGGTTGAAGTCCTAATTACCAGTTCTGATGAAACTATCTCTTCTTTACCGGTTAAGTTTAGCCGGTTGAACTGTAGGACTTAGATGACTTGAAGAAACATAGTTTCCATCAATGAGAACATTAAAAATAGTCATCATACATAAATCTAATCTCTATGCACAACAGACATATATCGGATGCATCAAGCAAACACACATTACATTCCATTACATTGTCGGTTGACCAAATGATCAAATGCCAATAATTTGTCTTGTCAACATAGCTAAAAATGAATCTAGAAGGATGAAACCTACAATGTAGTGTGGGATGCATTGACATTCCTATTTCTAGTTGGGATGTATTTGGAGGGTGAGTATTAGTGAACCAAGTAATGGGATAATGCATACAATAAGGTTGCATCCACTTCCTATTGTCAACTGAGCACTATGTGTGAGTTAATCACTATGTACATGTATAATAATAGCCTCATTTGTTATGTATTGTTATATTTATGTCATTTCTAGTGATCACAACATGTAGTATGGGGTGCTTGTCTTGTCATCAAAAAAAAAAATTAACTATGAAGATGATGGGATCCTTGGTTTTAGTATAGGTTGAATTGAGATTCCTCTTTCTAGTTGGGATACACTTAAAGGCTTATGTGTTGGTGAACTAGGTAAAGTAGACTCAAATATAGACACACATTCTAAAGTAGGCTCTTCCTACAGTGATAGTAGAAACAACCCTTATGTAACTACACTGGTAGACTATGTCACAAGGTGTCACATGTTACCAAAAAGGATAATTCTTCTTGTTGTATATTAGATTGTGAAGGAGACATTCTTTGGATAATAAATAGAAAATTTCAAGTCATTCTCATCATATACTTTTGACTCTACAAACTTTTTACTATTGTTATAGTGGAATTCAACAAAAGCTAAGGAATAATGGAAATTGAAGCATTAGGTTTCTTGAAGATTTAGTGATAGATAGGTGAAAGATAACTTTTCATTCTCTCATTCATGGATTGACTATTGTATCACACTTATTTCAAAGTTGTGGCTAAACTAGATTGTGAATGCTAGGCATGTTAAACTATTCCAAATCATTAGAAATTTGAGTCACTCACTACTGGTTGTAATGGTTGAAGAAGAGATGAAGCATACATACATAATGGTTGAAGACAAGAATGCAAATAAAGTGGTTCTTAAGTATAAACAAACTTTTATAAAAATAGATAGACTATACCTTAAAGAGTCTCTCTAATCAGGATGATTATACTCAATTATTTCAAGTAGTAAAATTTGGTTGGATGTCGTCTATTATAGAGTGGCCCATAGGATGTTCATTTCTTCAAAATAATATATTGAGCATGTTTTCCTAATTCTTCATTGATCTTCTTGAATTTTAGTTATTTGTTTATTTGACACATTTACATAGTTTGTGTCAAATGCTTTCAAATCAATCACAAACTAATGGAGCTATGACTCACAAAGAAAGAAGAGGAGTGGAAAATAGTGTAGGTGGGAGAGCACCATGTGTGGTAAACCTTGCTCACATGTTAAGAACCTTTTACTCATGACTTAGTTGTAGATTTTTTTGATAAAAAGAGTAATTGTGTTGAAAGATATTACTAGGGGCGAGAAGTAGATGCTACTATAATTGGACTAGTGGAGCTCAACTTTGAGGAGGAAGTCTCCATTGAGGATAAGTTTGTAAGAGCCATATTAGAACTTGGATCTCCCAACCTATTCAAGGATCTTGAACTAAAAAGAGATAATAAATTAGATCATAAAAAGTATGAAATGTGCTTTGAATTTGAGTTAATCTAAGGCCCCCAAAGAGTCATATAGATGAGCACAAAGTTAGGACATACCCCATTGCAGTTGGACTTTGTGCGAAATGAAGGCATTAAGATAGATAAGAGAAATATTATGAATTAAGACCACATGATCAATCAACTAAAAAAATCATGCCATAGAAATACATAATATATTTATTTAAGAAATTCTAAAATCTAGATGTCAAATAAGGAAAAATTGTTAAATCAACTATAGACTTCAACATTTAGACTAACCATTTAAAAGATGACGCAAAGGAAGTCTCTAAGTATATCAATATTTTTTTTTATTCATTCAAAATCAAATATTTCACATTCTATACAAGGGGCCTATTGAGTAGTGCTCATAGAGGAGGTTTCATATAAACAAAAAAAGCGTGGAAAGAAAAGGTAGAAGAAAAAAGGTTAAACATGGTAATGAAAGACATGCTTATGAATAGAAATAAGTTATGTGCTAAACATGGTGATGGAAGAGGCCAATTAGGACCAGCTCAACATGTGAATCAAATTGTGCATGAATTGGGCTGCATTTAATGAGAAACAACATTTTTTGTCTGTATTGTCAAGATCCTTTCATCAAACATGAAATTAGGATATTGATCAAGGGATTCTTATGCAACCAAATAATTTTGGTACAACTAATAAGTCAACTCATCTTAGCCTTCATATATATATATATATATATATATATATATATATATATATATATATATATATATATATATATATATATATATATATATATATATATATATATATATATATATATATATATATATATATATATATATATATATATATATATATATATATATATATATATATATATATATATATATTATTATGAACAAAGCTATAAAGGGATGTTCTACAATATTTTCTCTTATATTATCTCAATAACATTGAAAAAAAAAACTTGGCACTATTCCTTTACGAATCTTGAGTTAAATATCAAAGTATTGAATGTATAAACCTTCAAGGCAATCCAGTGAATATTTTCAATTGAAATAAATAAAATATTGAGTTCATTTAGAATGGTATGTTTTATTCAAAGCCATAGAGGAAAAGGAACTTGCATAGGAAGGGGCTTTAGAAGAATGTCTTAAAATACTCTCAAAATAATGAAGAATGTGAGACAATTTTATCTAGAAAGAAGAAGAGATAAAAAATATGAAAAATCTGATCTTTTAAATTATTTTTCTACAAGTCTGAGTGATCTGAGAGTAACACTAGGATTTTTCTAATGGTTCTTGTGAATTTAATGTTCATTAGATAGGTCATATATTAAAATTCTGGTGTTATTAATTGTCATTGCTCAGTACATGTGTCGATAAAAATTGACGTCAATTTGGCTATCTTTAAATAATTTAATTTTTCAATTGGACACCCATATGATCATCATCACCAAAGGTATTCATTTAAATTTGACACCTATTTGACTATCATCTATAAAGTATGAGGTCAAATTTGACATTCGTTTATTTGTCATCTCAAAAAAAAGAGTTTGAATTTGATGTGTGTTCAAACATCATTTCTAACTTTAGTGAATTAAATTTGACTAGCATTTAACATGTCAAGGATAAATCAATTGAATAAATTTGATATTCTTTTGACAATCACCCAAATATTAGAAGTTAAATTTGATTTTTGTTTTTTATTAGAGATAAAACAGGTTTTGAGGGGACCTGAAACCCCTTAGAACAAGTTTTGAAGGGACCTGAAACCCTTGGATTTTACACGGATCCGAAACCCAAAATAGATAGTTGCCAAAGGGTTCAACATTGATAACCAACAACCCAAACTCAGCCAAGCATCGAAGAGTTAAATTTGATGTCTGTTTGGTTGTTAGTGTACACATTTGAAGGTTAAATTTGGCAGACATTAATATGTCATGCGTAGAATTAATTGAGCCTAAATTTGATGTATGTTTAATTGTCATCGATTAGAACTATATGATAAATTTGATGCTCATTTTGTAGTCACGAGTAGCAATATGAGAAGTTAGATATGACGTTCGGCCAACCATCATTTCAAAGATTTACATTTAAAAAATATCTTCTTTTTTTTCCTTTGTCATCCATTTAAACAAATTGAAATGGAGTTACCTTCAAATTTTGTACTCTAAAATTTAGATAGCTAGCATGAAATTTATTTGCCGATGATGTAAAATTTATTACCTTTTCTTTTTTTGTTGGCCATTAAAATACTGATTGTTTTTATTTATGCTCTTAAAATCAATGCTATATGGAAGCAAATGACGTAGAAATTTACGATTCTGTTTGATGGAGTTGTGCAACCGATCCTTTTACTTTTGAACAAACAATTTGCATCCTTCATGTTCAGTATGGAAGTGCCCCATTAATAAATTCTCAATAAAATCTTATTTTTTAGTTCCTCATTTTATCTATTTTCTTGCATGGGTAACTCTAGGCAATAAAAAGGTAGACAACTTTGCTAATGTTTAGTGACTTGATGATTTTCAAGTATTTTTGTGATTTTTTTGTTTGTTTTGTAACTACAACCTAATATACAAATAAAAAATAGATGTCCATTCTTAAATTTTGCAAAATGAATGTTGGAAAGAAAATATATGATCATGCTTGTGCTTGAACGTCTAATTGTATGGTCCTTGTCATGAATCCTATTTGTTGTTTTGTATAATGTTGTTTAGGTTCAGTTGTTTCATTGTTAAATGTTTAATTAAGTTTTTAGCTTGTCATATTGTAATCTTTGCTAGATTTTATTTAATGTTTTCTCTTGTGAGTTTTTAACATGTAATTTTTATTTTTTTAATAAATAAATAAACAATTAGGATATAGTCATTTTGTAAGAGGAGGACACGCAACTAACTATTTTTGTTTAATGAGAGACTATTAAAAAACACAATAACAACACCTCCAATAAGATTGTTGTGAGTATTAATCAATTTAATTATTGGGCCAATGTTGATATTTTGTTAATATCTCAAAAACATTTAATCCAGCTAGTTGAGAATAAGTAATTTTATGTAATGTTTACACAATATTCTACATAATATAATTTTGAGTGTTCATTGACAGTATTTTGTAATGTGGGTTTCTATAATTTTCATCTTACTAGTGCTGCTATTAGAGTCCATGGTGGGAAATATATTGGATGCAAGTAATGTGGAGATTTAGTAGCACTTGAAAAGAAGAGAAATGTAGCATTTTTTCACTTAGCTTAGAGAAATGGTATGAAAGATTGTTGTTATTTTTTTTTTAATGTTGAAATCTATTTTCAATCTATTGAAGATATTGCAATTTTTTTAATTTGGCATTAATTGTGGCATATATTTATTCAAAGGTTGTTCTCCTTTGTAGTGACTAAAATGTTGGGCTATGATTTTTTCGAGTTGAAAGTAAATTGAATTTATTGAAAGGAAATTGGGCATCCCTGAACAACCATCTAAGATCAGTACGTGCATCCAACATCAAATACAAACACACACTACTATGCTATAAAGAAGAATTAGACACAGTTTATTTCCCACATTAACCCTTAGAGGAAAGCGATTGTAACTTTAGATGTTGCAAGATCAAAGAGCAATTTCAATAGCATGCATACATTTAGATTCAACAACACAGAATCATAAAACAGAAGAAAAAGACAGAATCTAATAGAACACAGATTTATCATGGGGAAAACCATTTTGGGTAAAAAACCCCACACTCCAAAATCAAAGAGCCATTGTATTATTCAACAACAAATATATAGTTACAGTACAATTTTCAGGCTTTAGGCCTCTACATGGAGATTTACATCATGCTCCATCCAAGAGAAAATCCGACAGCATAACCCTTATAAAATTAACTCCTCTCTTTTCTCAACTCCTCTAGAAATTCTTACATTTATAGAGTTTACAATGCAAAAACCAATAGCTTCCCACAAGTGTCCACATTCAATGTATCTACGAATGTAATTAGAAAATTCCTTTTGCATAACTCTTGTATAAATAATATTTAATTCAAATATTATTTATTCCATAAACATAAATCATCTAAGATGAGATAAACAAGCCTTTTGCTAATTTGGGAATTTCCATTTTACTCCAAGCCTATCCAAGTAGAAGATTTGGTCCCACTAAAAATCTTTTCAAAAACGTGCTAAAGAATGTGATTGCCACATGTCACTTGGAAGGGGGTTTGAGAAGATCCTAAGAATTTTACTTCTCCAAAGTTCCCTCCTTGTGCCAAGTATCACAATTTCCTTTCACCTCAAATCTTGTTGCGCCCAACTTTCCATCAGGCCCCGCAATTAAGCTTTGCACTTTCAAAACTTATATGTATTCCATTAAATAAATTAAATCAGCACGTAGGACCATTAAAAATAATTAAATAATTTCCTTGGGACTCCTAAGGTTGAGGCACCTTATGTTATTATGAGGATTCGGTTATTACTGAGAGGGGGGGGGGCCAGTAATAAAACAAATCTGCAACACTTCAAAAAACTATACTGGTAACTACTCAAACAATCTCTTAAGTTGATTGAACAAATTATTCACTCAAGTCTTCATCAATATGCAAACAAAGTAAAGATATCAAATGCACAAATCAACAATGCATCCACCACATGAACACAAAGATTTTTCACATGGAAACCCAACTGGGAAAACCACAGTGGGAATTAGCACCCACAATATATATTTGCACTCTTTTGGAATGCGCCCGGTTAAAGGCCTAGCCCGGTTAAGAGCTTACAATATGCCCGGTTAAGAGCAGACTCTGTTAGGAGTCACTCAGTCAAGGGATTTTGCCTCATCCCTGTTAGGAGCTCTACTCTGTTAAGAGTAACCTTGTTAGAGAATTTCAACAAGTTAATGAGCCACCTAGTGAAGGGATTTATAATATCAAACCCATTAGGGTCTACCCGGTTAAGGGATTTCAAACTGCTATAATTGTTAGGGAACAACATGACAAATGATCTGATTACAACACTTCCATGCTTGCTAGTACAAATCCTTTTCAACACAACTCTTCTGCACACATGCAGACACTTCAAATTGGTTCGACAATACCTTCTTCTCAAACCACCGACACAAAAATCCTTCTCTAACTAGCCCTAAATACACTTTTCATTTAGGGCGGCTACAAAACGTAATTACATCAACAAGATATAATGAATTTACATTTTGTGCATCAAAACACTCTGCTAAAATATATTACAGATCATTACAACAAATTTTTAGAAGATTTCCACCATTGAATGATCATCACACATTGATTTGATAAGCAATCAAACCTTTGTTACATTCTTCTGAGCACTTTGTTGATTCCCAAGAAATTTGATCCTTGTACGCACTCAAATACCATCTTATCATTACATACAAATTATGACACGCCATCACTAAGTTATGATCATGATAAGATCCACCGCCAAACCTTAAATCATTACTGGTTAAAGATCTGAGACCGGTATTCATTCTTCTTGATAGAGTTTGTCTACTCACAACAATAAGAATAATAACTTTAATTGAAGTCTCAACCCAAAGTTTGGACATTCATCTGGTAAAGTTACTATTTTCATGGCTAGTGCGTATTTGATTGTCAACCCAGGGATGTAGTACTTGAAATGGGTTTGCACTATATATGCACTAAGTTCCTTCAATAGCTATTTTGCATTACTGCAACAACTAACATTATGCGAAAAGGGAAGGCAAGAATGGAAATTATGGAAAGGCTACAGGAAAAACTTCTGCATAATATTCATAAAAGAAATGCTGGAAAGATCTAATATGAATAACAGAGATTACTCTATTCTGGCTTGGCTGCAGGAACCATCAGTGGATCTGTTTCCAGTGGCTACAAGAACAGTCTAAGCAAGAACTTCTACTGCGACTAAAGAAAGAAAACTACTTTTAACGAACACACACAGGATCACTCACCAAGTGGGCCCCCTTGGATGAGGGATACCAAGCTTCCAGAAAACTACTTTTAATAGATCTGAACAACATAATTTTATTCGTTGCTTCCTAAAAGTGATTACATGTTTTGAAAAGAAACTCAAGAATACTTATCAAAGATCCTCTGCTCTATTCTTTTCTATTATGTCTAAACTCTGAGAAAAATAAGAGCTTATTATAAAAGAAAATATCAACTACAATAGACAACACAAATCACGCCCAGAAGAAGAGGTGGATGATTGACTGATAAAGAAGATAACTAGAGCTTGGCTGCAGGAAATGTGGATCTAAACCGAACCACAATCTTTGCATGTCGTGGAGGTGTTTGCAAATTCAATGCCCACTAAAGTTATACTTTGGTAGTGTCGCTTGACTGCTCCGCCTATGTCGCACCTTGTGATTTCTCAACTCCTCTTCAGTTTGATCTTCAGTTATCTCTTACGTAATCTTTCCTTCATCAGGCACAAAAAGAGAATATCCACCGCAACATCATTTATTACCCGCACTACAAAAAAAAAACATACAAGGACATACATATGCATTTTATTTAATTAACACATATATTAATTCACATATGATATTACCCTAAATAATCTGCATGGCAACAAGAACAAATCACATGGCCGCGGGAATAAATGGCATGGCTGTAGGAATAAATCGGCAAAGTTTAAACATGATTTCATAAGTTTAGGTTTAACACATGGAATACATATAGTCAATTTACAATACATCATTACTACTACGCAAACCAAAAGATGTCAAAAACTTAAGAGTTCTGATGATAAAAACATGACAAAGTCTCAACTTATCATGCCCCCCAACTTTAAGAGCTTGCTGATCCTCCAGCAAAAGGAAAATTTCTGACTCTTGCAGTAACTCTAAAATCACCAATGGTGCCCTGACATGTCCACCTTGAAGCCAAGTTCCAATAAAATCCCTTCATTTTTTCCAACTTGAACCATCTGGCTGACTCTTTTGTGACTGCATCATAGTTCTAATCCATAGGCTGACATGCCAACAGTGGCCACATGAGGATTGGGGGCTGAAAGATCAATGGTAGCCAGTTGTTGGCTTTTTCTCTGCCTAACTGTATATATCTGGGGGCTCTTTGCATAGCTGCCTGAAAATTTTGTAGCGAATAAGGTTCTCCTTGCTTTAACTGTTCTGGTAAATTGTTCCAGTGTTGAGTTAACCCTTCCATTGCAGTTGTCCTATCAGTCTGAACCAAATGCTCGTATCCCTGATAGATCTCTTCTCTCAATGGAAGGACTAGCTTTCTAACATCATCTCTTACTAGTAATTTTTGCCACTCATAATAAAGAACTCTTGGTTCTTTTGATTCTTTCCTTAATGGCAATGGACAGTCAAACTCTAATTTTTCATATGCCTTGGCTTGTGCCCCCATAATGATCTCATTTTGGATCCATGACATTAAATCTTTGATATGGATATCCCCAATATACAATAAAGGGTTCCACTCACTATCTGAGGGTACATCATAGTTATGTAAATACAATTCACATAGCAAATTCTTCACAGCTGGTGGAGAGGTTTGGTAAGCATAAAAGAATTCTTCGGGTGTTTCTAAGGAGGGGCTAAGGTCCCTAATAATGTGGTTCAGTTTGAAGTTCAAATACCGCTCCTTCAAGTGCACTGCATAAACCCTTGGACGTGACCTACATTGCATCAACTCGGGAACCATACCAGAAATTATTTCCACCTTAGCCTCTAATTCCTCAATTCTGTTATCCCTCTTTTCAATTTCTTTCTGGTGTTTATCAATAATCCCTTGCAACCTAGCCCTCTTTATTTCACATTGTCTATAAAATGTTAAAGCAATAGATAAACTGCTTAGGGATGAAGGAGGTCTAATAGGTGTTACCTTAGGCCGTGGGATTTCCTCAATAAACTCCTCAATCTGTGTTGGCATCTCTCCAACATTTTCCTCAGACTGTTGTAAAGTGTCTCCAATAGTCTCTTCAGGCTGCTGTGAAATATCTCCAATAGTCTCTTCAAACTGCTCAGGAATCTCCCCAACAATTTCTTCAAGCTGTTGTGAAATATTTCCAACAATTTCTTCAAGTTGTTGTGCCATAGAAGCAAGATTTTCTAGTCTATCCTCATCAACTTCTAATTGGATTTCAATATCTGCAGGGCTTCCTTTTTCTTGTATTTCAATACCTGCAGGGTTTCCTTCTTCTGAAGTTTCCACCGTAATAACCTCTATTGGCTCACCTACAGGATGAGCCTTATGTGTCTTACTACGAGTTCTTCTCATATAAACCTTTGGAATGGTTGCAAGAGTTGCTTCAGTTGCTGCGGGAGTTTCCTTTTTGTCCTACACCTCTTAGCTGCAGGAGGAATTTGAGTTGCCTGCGGTTGGGCCATGGGTTCTTCATCTATTTCATCCCTTTCCAACTCCTTTCCTTTTCTTCTAAGAATTGGTGATTCTCTTTGAAGAGAAGTAGAGGGTTGTTCCACATTTGCTTTAGCCATCTCTTCCTCCATAATAATTGCGGCTCCTTCAGCAACAAGCAAATCATCATCTACAGCCACTACGGGGGAAGAGGGTTCTGCAATATTTTCTTCTTCAACCGGCGGATTCTCTACAACAGGAACATCTTCAACCCTAAACTGTAGTATATCCTCAAATACTCCCCATTCCATTTGTGAAACGTCTCTCAAGGACCATTGTACAAGCAATTTAACCAATCCATGATGGCTAACAGAGCGATTTCCATTTTTCTGTGTCTCCTTAGCGCTTGTAGAAATGAGGTGGTATAGGAAATCAAGGACATTCGCTCTTCGGCCATGTCGTAAATGACTAACTAATTTAAAATAAGGTGAATGGAGATTTGAATATCGCCCCTCACATGTAATGTATTTCATAACATACAAAGCTACCTGAGGCCACTCTGCTGGCAGGTAAACCCTTCTAGTTCCTTGTTTGTCCACCACTAGGGGTCCATCCGTGGGAATTGTGAACTCTGCCTTGGCGCTCCTTGCATCTTTTGATTACTTCTGCTATTTGCTGCTCCATAGCAATAACCCTCAAGCCGTTAACCATAGCTTCTCTTTCATTTAAGGAATGCATAAATTCTGCAGCAATTTCTTCGTTATAATCTTTCATTTTCAAGAAGTAATCCAACTAGTCATGGTGTCTAAAATAATGCTCACAAAGAGCATCATGCAGTAACACTTCATGAACTATTGGCTCATGGCGAATTGGATCACCACCCATCTCTTAATCTGTTATTTTTTACTCTGCAGCTAAGAAACAGAAGACCAGAATACCCGACAGACTTGCTAAATTGAAATTTCCATACATATCTCAATTCTGGTGGCATAATTTATTATTCCCTTGCGTGAAATAATAGCATGATAAACAATGATGGCAAGAAATCAATTTGAAGTACCAAAAAGGACAGATAATCAATAACTTTGGAAACTAAACCATAAAGCACCCCCCCCTCCCAACTTAACCTAGCACATGTCCACACAAGCTGATGAGATCTTGAGGAGTGGAGCGGATTTAAAAAGGGGGTAAAATCATAATGAACTAATAAATGCATAATTAAAACAATACACAATATATACATACCTGCAGTCGTACGAAAAATGATGGTGAAATGAAGTGAAATGACAGGTAAGAACGTGGGATGGAATGACGTGGATGGAATTTTATTTACGGAGAAGAATATTCCCATAAGATATGGAAATATTTTATTGCGAAGCAGCAAGCATGTTCACTGCAGATGTTGTAGGAACTTTACCTTTATTACCTTGCTCAGTTGCAGCAGGAAGCTAATGAGTTGCTGCAGGATCATTGTCAGTTGCTGCAGGAACCTTTGTCTCATCCTGTTGGGCAAATTGTTGCAGGAACTCCTCTTTAGTGGTCGGCTTATGATATAGACACAGTCGGTGACCATTTACCAAGAGTTTAAATCGAACAGGATCAATTGTGGACAAACGAATAGCTCCATTATTGAAAACTTCTTCTATCTCATACGGACCTAACCACCTAGTTTGCAGTTTCCCCATAGCATCTTTATATTTGGAATCATATAGTAGTACCCAGACACCAGCTTTGAACTTCTTTTCTTTGATATATTTATCATGCCACTTTTCTCTTTGATTTTGAATCATCTCTGTTTGTTGAACAGCTATTTTCCTCCATTCATCTAGAGCATTCAATTGTTGAATACATTTTTTTTGTGCTTCAAATAATGTCATATTTAATTGCAAAGTTGTCCTGAGAGTTTTATGCTCAAATTCAATAGGCATCATTGTTGTTTTTCCATAAACCATCTCAAAAGGTGTAAAACCAATTGATGTTTTCCAAGTTGTTCTATATGCCCAAATTACTTCTGAAAGCCTATGAGACCAGTCTTGTTTATGAACAAATACTATTTTTGTAAGAATAGCCTCAAGCTCCATATTTGTAACTTCTACTTGTCCATTAGCTTGTGGATGATATGGAGAAGATTTTCTATGCCTTATATTGTATTCATTGACCAAAGTTGTTATCAATGTTGAAGTAAATTGAGGTCCCTGGTCTGAGACAATTTCCCTTGGTACTCCATATTTTGTAAATATCTCTTCATAAAGAAACTCAACCACCTTATTATCTCTTGCATGTGTCATGGCACGCGCTTCCACCCATTTTTTTACATAGTCTGTACATACCAAAATATAGGATCTGCCATTAAAAGGTGGATCAATTGGACCAACAAAATATAATCCCCACTTATCAAATGGGGCAACCGATATTTATGGATATAGTGGCATATCATCAAATTTTGTAGGTCTTCCCATTCTCTGGCATCTATCACATTTCTGTGTATACTATGCTGCATCCTTATGTAATGTGGGCCAATAGTATCCTGTATTGAGTATTTTCAGTGTTGTTCTTTTGGTAGCAAAATGGCCTCCACATGGCTCATCATGTGCATGCAGGATGTCATACGTTTCAGCTTCTCTGACACATCTTTTCATGACTTGGTCAGCATACCAAGGAGTGTGAGCTTGGATGAGAAATAAATGTTCATCTGGAAAAGCATCATCTACCACTGTAGAATATTCTTGTAATTGAAGTCCTGAAAGATAGTCTACAACCACATTAGACTTCCCTAGTTTATCAACAACTGTGATATCAAATTTCTGCATCAACAATAATCAGCGAGCTAATCTACCAGTAATTGATGGCTTATTCATGAGATATCTAATTGCAGTATGATCTGTATGCACAAATATGGGATATCTCGTGATATAGTGTCTAAATTTGTTAAGTGTATATATAACAGCTAGCATTTCCTTTTCAGTAACTGTGTAATTGAACTCAAGTCCCTGTAAGTTCTTGCTAATATAATATATTGCATTTTCCAATTTGTCAATTTTCTCTCCTAACACTGCTCCTATTGCATAATCAGATGCATCTGTATGGATTCGGAATGGTAAAGACCAATTTGGGCCTTTAAGAAATGGTGCTTGAGTCAAAGCACGTTGAAGCTTTAAAAAAGCTTCATTGCATGCTGGGGTCCATTTAAATTCCATATCTTTGGTAAGCAGTGAATATAAGGGACTTACAATTTTACTGAAATCTTTGATAAATCTTCTGTAGTATCTAGCATGACCAAGAAAACTTCTTACATCTTTTTGCTTCACAGTGTCATTGATATGCTGAATGACCTCATTTTTTGTTGGATCCACTTGAATACCTTTTACAAAGATATGATGACCAAGGACTATTCCTTCTTGCATCATAATGAAATATTTATCACTATTTAATGACAAAATGTAGTCTTCACATCGCTGCAAAAGTTTTTTTAGATTACCCAATACTTGCTCAAATTCAGAGCCATAAGTTGTAAAGTCATCCATATAGATTTCCATAATGTCTTGAGAAATATCAGAAAAGATATTGATCACTTCTCTTTGAAAAGTGGTTGGAGCATTACACAACCCAAAAGGAAGAACGGAATATGCATACGTTCCCCGTGGACAAGTAAATATTGTCTTCTCTTGATCCTCCTGAGCTATCTGGATCTGATTGTAACCACTGAATCCATCAAGGAATGAAAAGTATCTTTTACTAGCCAAGGAATCCAATACCTGATCCACAAATGGTAATGGAAAATGGTTTTTTCTTGTTGCTAAGTTCAAAGCTCTATAATCAACACATACCCTCCATTTTCCTCCTTTCTTAGGGACTATGACCAGAGGTGATACCCATTGGCTATCAAAGATAAGATAGATAAACCCAACTTTTAACAACTTCTGCAACTCTTCTTTAACTATTTCTTTTAAGGCAGGATTGATTCTTCTTTGAGGCTGTCTAAGTGGGCAACACTCTTCCTTTATATAAATACGGTGGGTGCAAACTATTGGATCTATCCCATGCATATCCTTGTAATCCCATGCAAAAGCATTTTTATGAAATTTCAGCAAGTCCACAAGGGCCTCTTTTTGAGTATCTGATAGATCACTATTGATATTCAAACATTTATTCAACTCCACTTCTATCTTTATAGTAAGATTAATCTGGTTCATATCAGAAAAATGAGAAGAAGAAACTTCCTGTGGCAACAGAGTATGCAATATATCAATGGCTGCAGGAAAGTCCAAACCTGCAATATTCGGAACCAATTCCTGAGTTTCTTGCTCTTCTATTAATTCATTTATCAGGATTTTATAGAGAATTGATTCTTCATCATGTAATTGCATGAATGGCCCTTGATTCATCATCATAAGGTGATTAATAGAGTCAACTTCCTCAGATTCTTCTCCCAAAATAGGCCAAATGGCTTGTTGTTGTTCAAGCTGGGGTTGTGCTGGAGAATACAAGGCTAATGTTTTTGTAGAACTCTCATCTGAAATAGTCATATCCCATGATCTATATCCAATATATGCATCAGTTGTGGCAAGCCAAGGTCTACCCAAAATCACCGGATATCCTCCCAATGTTGCTTTTGGAGATAAAATCATAAAGTTTGCAGGGTATTCCCAGGAATCCAAGATAACTACTACATCCTCAATGATACCATCCGGTCTCACTGTAGAGCTATCAGCAAGCTGTAGAACTGTGGGTGTAGTCCTTAAACTAGTGATTTCAAGTTGTTTCATTACTTCCCTTGTCATCACATTAATGGTTGCCCCTAAATCAATCAAAACATGTTTTATTTGACTGCCATTAATGACTATACTCACAACAGGACTACCTGGATCAGAATATTTTGGAATGACAATCTTGCCTAACATAATATCTGCCAGTTGACCCATAACATGCACTATTTGTGGATCATTTTTCTTCCTACCAGGTTTTTTTAGACATGCTTCTCTCAGTGCCTTACCCTATATAGGAACATCTTTTATTGCTTGCAAGAATGAAATTTTAACACAAATATGCTTCAGTTGATCTATAATATCAAAGCCTTGTTGTTGTTTTGTGGGAACTTCCTTTTCTTGCAGTCTGTGGGGAAATGGTGGTAATATTTGGTTCTGAGGTATTGTATCTATTGGATTAGAGATTTCTTGCTCCTCTTGTACCTCAGTGATAACTGGATGAGAGGGATTAGGTAGAGTTGTCCCAGATCAAAGGTGAATGTCATTTAGAGATAAAGAATAGGCTGGGCATTGATTAAGATCAACTAAATAAGCTTGTGGTTGTTGCTAAGACTTAATAGTAGGATTTGGCAGTGGATGATTAGGCAACTGCGTTGGTTTAGGTGGTACAACAGTGTCTACAGGAGGAGGCATTAGTGCAGGAGGCTATGGTTGCTAGATAGGTGGCTGATAACGAGAAGATTGGGCATTCCATGGTTGACTCCCTCTCCATTGAGAAGTAGGTTGCCAATTCCCTTGAAATTGGTTTTTTTAGCCCTGAGGTGGGTACCAGCTCCCTTGTGGTTGCTGCCACTATGGCATTTGATTACCAAAATGTTGCCCTTGGCCTTGAGAACCATACCAATTTTGACAATTACCAAAATTTTGAGAATATGGTGATTGCCATTGGTTATTTGGTGCATAAGAATTTGCACTATAACCAGAAAAAGAAAGTGGATCTAGAGGCATACCTTGTCTTTAGAAATTTGGTCTTCTTTGTGCAACATAGAAGACTTGCTCGTCCTCACTTTGAATTGGCTTGAAGTCAGGTACCTCCACATTTGCAACTATTTTACATCTGCAATCCTTCTTTCATTGTTTACAATGAGGGCAAAATTCTACAAGAAATGCATCAGCTTCCTCATGCTTCTTCTTAGTTGCTAGTGTATCCAACTGGGTAGCCATATTATTTATAATATCCTCCTTAAAGTCCTTTAACAAATGACTAAGTTCCAATCTAGAAACTCCAGTTCTAGATGCGGATGATGGTGCTCCTAGTTTAAAACATCCGTTCTTCTTAGAAGCAGATCTGGAATACTTCTTGCAAATTTGTTCTATTTCAGCCCAAGTGGACTGTGTAATGTCACCTCCTCCCATAAGATCCAAAGAATCAGTGCATTCATTACTGATTCCCCTCAAAAATATCAACTTGAGGGAATCTTCATTGAGAGTACTATGCTTGGACTTTTTGACACTAAACAGGAACCTTTCCAAGTAATCTTCAAGACTCTCATCTTCAGTTTGTGTCATTCTAAAGATATCATCCCCATGATGATCGGTACCTCTACAATAATCTTTGTATTTTGCAAGAAACAACCATTTCATCCCCCCATATATTTATTGTGCTACTACCCAAGTTCATAAACCATCTCAAGGATGACTCCTTCAAGGTGGCAAGAAAATTTTTGAGTCTATGGGCATCTGTAGTATAGTCAAAACTCCTACAGAGAACATCAAACTCAAACAGAAATGTGTCTAGATCCTCTATCACCAATCCATAGAATTTAGGGAGTGAAGATGTTGGAATGTTCTTGAGATTAGCATTATCATGTTGATAAGATATGGGGAACTCAAACGTTGGGCCTGGTGGTGGAGGTGGGTTCCCTTGCATTGGACTTGTGGGGATTGTTACTATAGGAAATTCTTCTTCTTGAAGACCAAAGAGGAACTGAAGACTACCTTTTGGAAATTCAGAGTCAAGGTGGTTCAAATTTTGTGGGGTTTGGTAAAGTTCACCAAAAGGATTTATATCTGGGTTATTATCTTCTGCATGATTAGAATGAGTGGGCATAAATCTACCTCTGGGGTCTCTTCTTCTTCTATGCATGCAGATTCATGAAATTTTTCAAATGATCAGGTATACCAAAAAAAACAATTAACTGAAAACTGAAAAGAATAATAACCATAGGAGGTTCTTAGTTTGACACCATCCCCAGCAATGGTGCCAAAAATGTCTACTCACAACAATAAGAATAATAACTCTAATTGAAGTCTCAACCCAAAGTTTGGACATTCATCTGGTAAAGTTACTATTTTCATGGCTAGTGCTCATTTGATTGTCAACCCAGGGACGTAATACTTGAAATGGGTCTGCACTATATATGCACTAAGTTCCTTCAATAGCTATTCTGCATTACTGCAACAACTAACATTATGCGAAAAGGGAAGGCAAGAATGGAAGTTATGGAAAGGCTACAGGAAAAACTTCTGTATAATATTCATAAAAGCAATGCTGGAAAGATCTAATATGGATAACAGAGATTACTTTGTTCTGGCTTGGCTGTAGGAACAGTCAGTGGATCTATTTCCAGTGGCTGCAAGAATAGTCTAAGCAAGAACTTCTACTGCGACTAAAGAAAGAAAACTAATTTTAACGAACACACACAAGATCACTCACCAAGTGGGCCCCCTTGGATGAGTGAAACCAAGCTTCCAGAAAACTACTTTTAATAGATCTGAACAACATAATTTTATTCATTGATTCCTGAAAGTGATTACATATTTTGAAAAGAAACTCAAAAATGCTTATCAAAGATCCTCTGCTCTATTATTTTCTATTTTGTCTAACCTCTAAGAAAAAGAAGAGTTTATTATAAAAGAGAAGATCAACTACAATAGACAACACAAATCATGCCCAGAAGAAGAGGTGGATGATTGATCGATAAAGAAGATAACTAGAGCTTGGCTGTAGGAAACGTGGATCTAAACCGAACCACAGTCTTTGCATGTCATGGCGGTGTTTGGAAATTCAATGCCCACTAAAGTTAGACTTTGGTAGTGTTGCTTGACTACTCTGCCTATGTCGTACCTTGCGCTTGCTCAACTCCTCTTCAGTTATGTCTAACGTTATATTTCCTTCATCAGGTGCGAAAAGAGAATATCCATCGCGACATCATTTATTACCTGCACTACAACAAAAACAACATACAAGGACATACATACGCATTTTATTTAATTAACACGTCTATTAATTCACATGTGATATTACCCTATATAATCTGCATGGCAATAGGAACAAATCACATGGCCGCAAGAATAAATGGCATGGCTGTAGGAATAAATCGACAAAGTTCAAACATGATTTCATAAGTTCAAGTTTAACACATGGAATACATGTATTCAATTTACAATACATCATTACTACTATGCAAACCAAAAGATGTCAAAAGCTTAAGAGTTCTGATGATAAAAACATGACAAAGTCTCAACTTATCAGAGTTCATAACATACAATTATAAATGTGTTTTCTGATTCACCAAACTTGATACAATTTTAATCACAAACTCATGTCAATGTTATGAATATATATTCTGAAACACAACACCTGAATCTTCTCCAATCGTCCGTACTAGTCTCTTGATCATCGCTCAGTTCCTATTTACCGGTTGACAACAACTTAGCAGTTTTGTTGTCTAACTGATTCCATTACCAGTTAGGCTATACCGGTTGGTCTATATGACCTAGATGACTAAACAAACATGGTTGCCATCAATGACAATACAAATAAAGTCATCAAACAACCTATTACAACTATATCATCATCATCAAGCCAACAATCTCTATCAACTTTACCGGTCATCTTCTCATCATCAGTTATGCCAACAATTCAGTCATCTTCTCATCTCATCATCTCCATCAGTTATGCCAACACCTTAATCCCAAAATTTATTACAAATCTTATACAATAATACACATTTGAAGTATTCATAGTGAGGTGTTGATTTCATGATTTAAATGTAAATTATTTGTTGATATGAGGATAATAGAGGCTTTGTAAGATTGTTTATAACATACTAGAAAGGTATTTTAAATTGCAAATTAACATTAAGCATTGAAATTTTACGTTTAATGGTGTCAAAAATTACAAGTGTGTGTTGGTATGAGTAGTATTGAATAGGGCATTTGAAAAAGGTTCTATTGGAAAGAGTTGCCGAAAACCACTTTATATTGGTACTTTTATTGAAAACTTAGAAATAAAATCTTTGTTATTTGTGGAAATGGTTGCCATGTGAGTTGAAGTAGATTCTACAACTCTAATTCTAAATGAAAGAATCTAATTCAACAAAGGTGTTAAAAGTAAGGGGTATGGAGCCCATATTTGAATATTAATCTATTTTCAATCCATTACAGATATTGCAACTTATTAATTTTGGCATGAATTGTGAAATATTTATTCAAAGGTTATTCTCCTTTGTATTGACTAAAATGTTGGGCTATGATTTTTTCGAGTTGAAAGTAAATTGAATTTATTGCAAAACTACTACAAAAACACACATTGAAAGTAGTGACAGTGAGGTGTTGATTTCATAATTTAAATGCAAATTATTTGTTGATATGAGGATAATAGAGGCTTTGCAAGGATTGTTTATAACATACTAGCAAGGCATTTTAAATCGCAAATTAACATTAAGCATTGAACATTTACGTTTAATGGTGTCAAAAATTACAAATGTGTGAATTGTATGAGTAGTATTGAATGTGGCATTAGAAAGGGGTTCTATTGAAAAGAGTTGTCGGAAACCACTTTATACTTGTAATCTTGTTGAAAACTTAGAAAAAAAATCTTTGTTATTTTTGGAAAGGGTTGCCATGTGAGTTGAAGTAGATGCTACAACTCTAATTCTTAATGAAAGAATATAATTCAGAAAACGTAATAAAAATAAGGGGTATGGAGCCCATATTTGAATATTAATCCATTGAAGATATTGTAATTTATTAATTTTGGCGTGAATTGTGACATATATTTATTAAAATGTTACTCTCCTTTGTATTGACTAAAATGTTGGGCTATGATTTTTTGGAGTTGAAAGTAAATTGAATTTATTACAAATCTACTACCAAAACACACATTGAAAGTATTGATAGTGAGGTGTTGATTTCATAATTTAAATGTAAATTATTTGTTGATATGAGGATAATAGAGGTTTTGCAAGGATTGTTTATAACATACTAGCAAGGCATTTTAAATTACAAATTAATATTAAGCATTGAACTTTTACATTTAATAGTGTCAAAAATTACAAATGTGTGTGTTGATATGAGTAATAGTGAATGGAGCATTTGAAAGGTGTTCTATTGAAAAGAGTTGTTGGAAACCACTTTATACTAGTAATTTTGTTGAAAACTTAGAAATAAAATATTTGTTGTTTTTGGAAAGGGTTGCCATGTGAGTTGAAGTAGATACTAAAACTCTAATTCTTAATGAAAGAATCTAATTCAACAAAGGTATTAAAAATAAGGGGTATGGAGCCCATATTTGAATATTAATCTATTTTCAATCCATTGAAGGTATTGTAGTTTATTAATTTTGGCATGAATTGTGACATATATTTATTCAAAGGTTATTCTCGTTTGTATTGACTAAAATATTGGGCTATGATTTTTTCGAGCTGAAAGTAAATTCAATTTATTACAAATCTACTACAAAAACACACATTGAAAGTATTGATAGTGAGGTGTTGATTTCATAGTTTAAATGTAAATTATTTGTTGATATGAGGATAATCGAGGATTTGCAAGAATTGTTTATAACATACTAGCAAGGCATTTAAATTACAAATTAACATTAAGCATTGAACTTTTACATTTAATGGTGTCAAAAATTACAAATGTGTGTGTTGATACGAGTAGTAGTGAATGGAGCATTTGAAAGGGGTTCTATTGAAAAGAGTTGCCAAAAACCACTTTATACTAGTAATTTTGTTAAAAACTTAGAAATAAAATCTTTTTATTTTTATTTTTGGAAAGTGTTGCCATGTGAGTTAAGTAGATGCTACAACTCTAATTCTTAATGAAAGAATCTACTTCAAAAATGTTATTAAAAATAAGGGCTATGGAGCCCATATTTGAATATTGATCCTTTTTTTTTTATTGGTAATGGGCTAAAACCGATAAGGTGTACATGCCCTACCCCCCTGTGGGATTTGAACTTGTGACCTCTCTTTCAAGAGAACAAGTTCTCCACCACTAGGCCAACTCAGGCTATACAAATATTAATCTATTTTCAATCCATTGAAGATATTTCAATTTATTAATTTTGGCATGAATTGTGACATATAAATTTAATCAAAGGTTATTCTCCTTTGTATTGACTAAAATGTTGGGCTATGTTTTTTTCGAGTTGAAAGTAAATTGAATTTATTATAAATCTACTACAAAAATTCACATTGAAAGTATTAATAGTGAGGTGTTGATTTCATAATTTAAATGTAAATTATTTGTTGATATGAGGATAATAGAGGCTTTCCGAGGATTTCTTATAACATACTAGAAAGGCATTTTAAATTCCAAATTAACATTAAGCATTGAACTTTTATGTTTAATGGTGCCAAAAATTACAAATGTGTGTGTTGGTATGAGTAGTACTGAATGTGGCATTTGAAAGGGGTTTTATTGAAAAGAGTTGCCGAAAACCACTTTATACTAGTAATTTTGTTGAAAAATTAGAAGTAAAATCTTTTTTATTTTAGGAAAGGGTTGCGATGTGATGCAGGAGCACCAGTGTAGTTCTTACCGATTGAGCAATTTTCAGTGGAATTGCTTGGAGATCGTGGCATTTCTTCTTGTTTGAGAGTTTAGCGTTGTGGATTTGGGTTTATTCCCTTGAGTTTGTGGTCTTTGTTGTGTTTGAGTTTCATGGCATTTGGATTTAATCCCAGTGAGTTATCGATTCCGATATTAGCCCAGTTGATATGTTCTTATTGGTTAGTTTGGCAGTGTGTTGAGTGAAGTTGGATCGGGTTGCAGTTGATCTTCGTGACTTACGAATCATTGGAGATGTTGTTTTGGGCCTTGGCCAGTATTTCCGGAGGTCCACGCATCATTTCATGCTTTGGAGTTGTTCTTAGTGATTTGAGCCGACATGTTACCGTTAGCACGTTTCATGAACCGGTTGGTCTTTGGGCTGACTTGATTAAGTTGTCATTATTTGCGGACGATATAGGTGGAAGTTGTGAATCATTTGAGAATAAAAAAGTTAGAATATAAAAGATGGAGTTTAGAGATCGAGCGAATATGTAGAACCGACGAGATTCTGGTCCGGTGGACTGAAGCCGGAAGAGCTGAGGCTGGATTAGGGTAGAACCGACAAACTATTTCCGGAGGCCGATCTAGTATGTGGATGATCTGCGGATCTTATATTTGTGTTGTAAGCATCGTTTGTATCCTGGACTGCGATCCAGCATGTGACATATGTAATTCTTAAGACTGTAATAAGAATTGTTCATATTGTTTACCAATTATGTATTATGTGATGTTACGGGTTGTTCTTTCTGCTATTTTTGGCATTGTTTTATCGGTATATTTTTCATGGTGTTTGTGTTAGGCTGCAAGGATGGTTTGTCCTTCATTGGATCTCCCTACCTTGACTGCATCATGATGTGAGTTGAAGTTGATGTGACAACTCTAATTCCTGGTTAAAGAATCTAATTGAACAAAGGTATTAAAAATAAGGGGTATGGAGCCCATATTTAAATATTAATAAAGTTAAAAAGTTTTATTTTTTGAGACACAATTTATATGTAGTTTATTTCAAACTTGTAATATTTACATTATAGTGGGTTTCACAAGGAGTATAGGAAACGCAATTAAAAAGGTCTAACATATATTTTTAATTTTATTTTGGTAAAATGTATTGATTATACAGATATAAAATCTCTTTTGTAAAAAGTCTTTTATTGAATTATATATTGTGTTAAACAAGAATGTATGTCAAAGTAATTTATTGTGTTGAGAAAAAATTGTTGAGATCTAGAAACACTGAGAGGGGGTTGAATCATTGTTCTACCGGTTAGAATATTTTTAACCTTATTAACAAATCCACTTATTAACCGATATGCATAAAATAAAGTAGCAACAAGTAATAGCAATGCAACCACAAGAATCAACACCATAACACAAAGATTTATACGTGGAAAACATCAAAGAGGAAAAATCACGGTGGGATTGGTGACCCACAATATCTATCCACTGGCCAAATGAATAAATATTACAAGAGGGGCCTACACATGCAAAAAGGCACACTGCCGAGAGCACACTGCTCATCACAAAGGAGCCTCACTGACTACAGATATGAAATACTTGATTACAAACAAAATCTAAACTCTGAATGTGCATCTGACATGCTGGATGAGTTCCGATTTATGCACTATTTGTACCCATTTATATTGTAACCTCCCTTACCAGTAACTTAGATCACTCTCCAATCCTCTAGACAAATAACCAAGACCGACTATAGATCTTTACATTCGCATTATGTCAATCAAGATCTCGCTTGCATAACATCACATAACCTATCGCATCTCTATATATCCAAAATGACCTAACCAGACTGACTTTATACCCATTTACATGCATAAACATAAATGCCTTATGTTGGCTTACAATCATATTTCAAAAGATAAGAGACATGTCGGCCTAGACAAAATATAAACATAAAACTATATGACTGTTTCTGCTTCCACGTTTACTGGATCAATCTCCTATGTCGGCCTTAGAATATCGGTTCCAATTTCACTAGCTACATGCTTGTCGATTCCCTGAATGCCGATGATATGAATGTCGGTTACCATGATTATCGAATCTTCCATGAAGTGTGTTGCCATAAATGACAACACCTAGAACCCAAAGGAGTGTCAATTGCCAACAATCTTCCCTTTTGGCATTGATGGCAACACTCAAGCAAAAAATGGATTGTTGAAGTGTTGTATCGGTTCCTGTCCAAAATCTGATCTCCCAAAGCTAGTCTCAGAAGGATGCTCCCCCTGAACTATACATTACTTCTTATGTCCCTTAATATTTTTCACATCCAACCTCTCCCCCTTTGACAACAATGCCAAAGGCTGGGGCAAAGAATAAGAAATGAATGAAATTATATACAAATCAAAATTATGATTACTAGATCTAGATGTACTTGAAAATATTCGGATAAGCACCCTTCAAAAATACCAAATAAGTATCCCAGCCAGTATTTAAAGTTCCCAAAATCGATACAAACCCATTCAGAATGTAAGCGTGCAATTATTCTTCTGTTAGGACATATTCATCTAATCCATACATTCCCGCTTATGAAGTAACAAAGTATTAAGTCAGGGACTTACCAAGCCTCTTAATTCTTTGGCTCGCCAAATTAACTTGTCATTTTCCTTCTGCAAGGCTGAAATTTCTAACTCTAAAAGAAAAATTTGACCATCAGCAGAGCTAGTCAATGACTCGGTACCATCAAAAATGACTACGAGTTGTTCCAACTTGTCCTTATCCGCCTTAATATATTATCCAAGTGTGTTGTTAGTTTGGTTGTGTTAGTGTAAAACCGATATATACGACTACATTGGTGAAGTGATTCATCAATCCTTGTAATTTCTTTTGTCAGCTTAGCTTTGTCTCATGTGATCATATTATCATAGGTGACCTTCCTAGTTGCATTATATCTTTCCACCACCTGCCAATTTGACACTTGTTGAAGAGTTTTGTACTCTTTTGCAATGTGCTCAGTCAAACCTTTCAACTTACCGAAGGGACTCGCAACCTGATCTATTTTGCATTCCAGTGCAAGTTGCTGCAAAATTGGAATTCCCTGCTCAATAACCTGCTTATCCTCTGATCCTTCTTTCTTCAATTTCTGAGCTGCAACAAACATTAATTCAAAACTGCTCAGCAGGTCAATATTCTTTTTCTCAAAATGAACAAAATCTTCTTGACCGGATAAGTCAAGTGCCAACAATGATGGGCCAACATCCGGTGAAGGTGTCAATACCCTGACTTCAGTTTGTTCAACCTGTTCTTTCTCCTCTTCCTTTTGTTCTACTTTATCCTTTACCTTCTCCTCAGCACCAGTGGCTTCACCACTTGGTGCAGTTATTTCTGCTGCTTCTACTTCATGAATTTCAATTGTATCAACATCAATTACTGGAGGAAGATTGTCCTCAATATTATCTACCAGTTTATTGATCTCTACATCATGTACATGTGTTACTGCCAAAGGAATGTCTCCAGTTATTTTCTGTTTCAAAACTCATGGATCTTCACCCAGTATGCCTTTACCCTTAGCATCAATCGTGACATCTGGAATGTCAAACTTAGGAGGTGTATCCGGTGATGTAAATAAACCTGGTTTATCAACAAAGAATTTAATCTATGCCTCATGGGTTTCCTTGACTATTTCATTCACTCTACCCACCATAAGACTTATATTCCTGCGTCTACTCCGAAAAATTATTTTATGAGCAAAATCTTGACACTGTTGCATCTCATCTCCAGTAATAGCACCACAAACACTCAACAATTCCTAAACCTTTATATGTTTATCTTCCTCAATAACATATAGTCTCCTAGCATCTAATTTATTATATAAGTTTGTCGGTATTTACTTTTCAATCTCAAGTAAATCTTTCTTTTGTGTGTGTGTGTGTGTGTGTGTGTGTGTGTGTGTGTGTGTGTGTGTGTGTGTAACAAAACTACTTCTTCTATCTCCTTTTGTTCTTTATCATCCATATCGACAAAATAATGTTGTATTTTACTCAAAAAACCATCCTTTATAATTTGATCGATTAATTCAACAACAAAAAGAGTACCAATAACCTTAATACTTTTGCTAGATTCAAGAGATGTATCTAGATCTAATTTCTTCTTCTTACCGAGGGTGGGAGCAGACTCCTTGACTAGTTTTCTTTTCTTAGTAGGCTTCCTCTCCTTCAAAATTTTCTTCTGAGTTGTCAGAGGAGTGACTTTGGTTTTCTGTAGCTTCACTTCCTCAGGGTTCTTCCTCTGAATTCTCATATAGATCTTAGGAATCTTCAGAGGTTCTTAGTCTCAGAATCAGATGCAACAGAGGCAATTAAGGTCTCCATTTTCTTCCTCTTCATTATACCCTTGTCGGTTCCTGCTTCCAGAGAAGTCTGTATTGCTGCAGGAGGAGATGTCTCTACTAGACCAATGATTTGTTTAATCTTAGAGGACATCTTCTGGACAACTTGTCCAACCTTCTTTATGTGTCCTTCCCTTTTCTTCTTGCTTAAACCTATCTGCACTTCCGATTCCTTCTACTTTGCTTTGTAGTTCCAAAAGTTTTCTCCTTCTCATCAATCGGGGCATCTATAAGCATCTTGGCATAAAGATCCAAGATATGTGTATCAACCTCATAGCCCATTTCAGTAACCCAGATTGTTCTAGGCTGCACTGCCTCCATTACAGTTTCACCCTTTTTGACCATGAAGCATATATCAGTAGGGTATTTATCAACTATATGCTTAGGAATCCTTTCCCTCTTCTTCATTGCTTTTTGGAATGCTTTGAAATAACCCCACATAATGGATTCTCTATCCAGTCCCAAATTCCTCAAGGCATCCTTAATTTGTTTTCCCACCAGTATATCAAAGGCCCATTGCCTCTTATCGGATCCTGGTATCTCATTTAAAAAGAAAAGCATTAAACAAACAATGATATTTGCATACTGGAATGTACCTTTCTTTTCTCCCTTAATCTTTCCCAAATTCAAAATCAATTCATCACACATCCATTGACATAGATCATATTTCTCATTTTCTTTTACCATCTTGTGTGCATAGTAGATACATGAACTAGAAACAGAGTTCAACTAGTTAGATTGAGTTACCTTTTATCTGATTACCATGCTTGCAAATTGAACATCTTTGTCCCTGATGGTACTAATCCACATCGATCGGTTGTCAAAGGTGGCACTGGTTAGCTTGTTCACTTCATTATTCAAAATCTTCCTCTTGCTTTGTGTCTATCCAAACTAGGGTAAACCGGTGATAGCACGAATCACCTCCTTGGTGATTTTGTAGGGTTGTTCAAGCCACATGAACTCACCATGGACTTGGCTCAGCACACACCGAATCATCTCATCCTCAAACTTGGGCATCTCCAAAATATTGGTGAAATCCTAATCCTTCAGAATTTGAAATTCCAGTTTGATCAACCCATCCTTGTTCAACAAAGTGGACATGTATACTGACTAAATCTTCGATCATCCTAGATCCTCTAGAGAATAGTAAATATAGGCTCTCACATCTTCCACATAGAGAACTTCATTAGGAACCCTAGA